>NW_025320930.1:0-9533 GCF_019176455.1 Solea senegalensis | reverse complement strand
ACACAGGGCCGTCCTAATAACGTCCATATGTCTTAAATTATGTGAAAGTGCTGCGAGCTGCTGGTTCCACAGACATGTAAAGACTCTTTATTCTTCTCTCTCCCTCCTCTTCCCGTCTCTCCCTGCCCCTTCATCATCTCTCCTTCTTCTTTTTTCTTTTTTTTTAAATAGAAAACATTAATACTTTCACATCATCCCTCACTGCTGTCATCAAATCAACTTCTGTCCAAACTCTTCACATTTTTCCATCTCCACGTTCACATATTCACTTTTAGAGCGTTGAAAATGATACTTTCTTCTTTGTTTTGTACATTTTCAACTCTAAAAAACACTCTGCAGCAGAAATAATCTCTGTTTTTAACATAAATAAGAATAATCCACAGTTTGGGGTGGAATTAACGGTGCCCTCTACTGGTGGTGAGGGGAAGCACACGCACACAGAGACACTTTGTGCATAAATGTGATAAAACAATGTAAAGTCATGGATGATAATAATAATATCGTGATCATAAAATAAGATTTAGGTGATAAAATATGTAAATAAAGTCAGATTAAGTGACGTCATCGACATAATCTGAATAAAATTGTGAATTTTGTTGTTTTCGGACACGAGTTCTGGAGAAAATGTGGAAATTTGAGTCTGAATTTTAAAGTTTAAAACATTTAAGAAGGAATAGTTTTTAAACACAGTTTGATTGTCTTATGTTTGGGAGAATTCACGTTCTCCGCGTTTCTAAATGAAACAAAGAAGGGGGCGGAGCCTGGGCTGTGTTCTCACGTGATCTCAATCCAACGTTGACTGGAGATTTGACTTCATGGAGCTGAAGTGAGGAGTTCTAGAACATCACATGTTCCTCAGGTTCTTCACACACTGAACCACAACCAGTTCCTCAGAAATGAGGTTCTGCCTCCTGACCTCTGACCTTCTCTCACTGTTGAATCCGCTCGACCTCACGTTTACACACTGGCCACTTTATTAGGTACACGTCGCCTCAAGCCTGCGTCTCACATCTCGTCGCAGAACGTCGCCGTCATCGGGCGTGACGACGCTTACGTTTGTCGCAGTTCTGCGACGCACAAACCTACGACTTTTCTTCTTCCTTTTTTTTCTTCATTCCGAGCATCTCACACACAATGGTACGGTCCAAACGGGAAAATAAGTAACTGAAGAAGAATGTACATGTGTGACCTTTAATCAAACCTGTCTCCTTCACCTCTGACCTTTGACCTTTGACTCTAAATCACCTCGCTCTGTCTCCGTCACATGACAGAGTTTGTTGATTGGCAGATGAGGTGTGCCTAATAATGTGGCTGCTGAGTGTTCTGTCAATCACATAATGTGGGTGGAGTCAAGCGCTTGTTTGTTAATTGATCTTGAAAAAAAAGTTTGTGCTCCTGTGTGTGTGTGTGTGTGCGTGCATGCATGTGTGTGTGCACACCGTGTGTGTGTTTACTCCTGGGTTGTGTGTGTCCACCCTGTGTGTGTGTGTGTGTGTGTGTGTGTGTGTGTGTGTGTGCCCTGCAGCGTGTGTGTACTTGGCTGTGTGTGCACGGGCCTCTGTGTGTGTGTGTTGTAGACCAGGTGTGTGTGTGTGTGTGTGTGTGTGTGTGTGTGTGTGTGTGAAAGTTCGTTCAGTCTTCTATAATCAGACTCATTACATGAGGTTAGAGCGAGAGTCTCCAGAGAGAAGAGCGAGAGGATCAGAGTCCAGATTAGACTCAGCCAAACCCCCTCGACATCCACCGGCACCGGGGCAACGAAACCTGACCCACACACACACACACACACACACACACTCTCACCCCCTACAGTGAATCCAGAGAGAAAATTAGATGATTTTCCTTCGTCTTCTGGCTCTGTTTGTGTTTATTAGTGACTTTGTGTGTGTGTGTGTGTGAGAGAGAGGGAAAGAGAGACGCACACATACATAAACAGAGAGAGAGACAGATTGAAGAAGGTATGTGCCTGGGGGATAAGGGGATAATAGAGGGAAAGGTAAGTGGGTGATTACCTGAAATGGTCCTGGCAGAGAAAAAAGAGAGAGAGAGAGACGAAGAGAGAGAGATGATGGGTAGAGTTGAGAGGAAGCGTTTAAATGAGGTAGGAAACATACGGAAAAGAAGAAAACAAAAAAAATCAGGTAATTGAGGATGGGCGGGATAGACCGGAACACCTCTCTCCCCCCTCCCTCCCTGTTAATCTGCATATGGATGAGAGGATAAACTGTTTTTTTTTTCTCACGCTTCAGTCGCCAGAACTCTGCTGATAAGACTAACAGAGACGGATAGTTTTACACTGATACTCTGTGTGTGTGTGTGTGTGTGTGTGTGTGTGTGTCCGTCTCCATCATGACGCTGACATTCATGCGCTCATTCAGCGCTGTGAGCCAAACTGGAGAAAACATAAAGAAAATCTCCCACACCAAACCCCATAGAGAAAATCAGTGATTTTAGCTCAAGGGGACACAGGAGCTGCTGGTCCACTGCTGCCTCGTGTGGACACTTTGTGTCACTCATATAAATCATAACGAAGGATTTCAAAAGCCGAATTCACAAAACGAGACATATGAACTTAGCGATGGAGGCAGCAGTGGATCAACAACTCCTGTGTGCTGTTATGTTTAATCACTGATTTTCTCTATGGGGTTTGGTGTGGTTTTACAAACGTCAGTCTCCTGTTGGAATAGTCCGTCCAACAGTGAGATAAAGACGTGAGCGTTCTTCAGATGTCGTAAACTGACGTTCAGAATCTTTCGTTGTTCCTCTCAGGTTGGTCTACGCCCACACGTGATTGACACATGCACAGGCGTGTGTGTGTTGGTGTGTGTGTGTGTGCGCGCGCGCGCGTCCTCACCTTCCTCCTCTTGCGGTGAATGTCTCCGATGCTGTTGGCCAGCGAGTTTGGACCGAGCAGCGTCGACGTGCTCTGCGGCCAGTCCGTCGTCACCAGCGTGTGCTCGCCCATCAGCACCTTGCGGATGTTCTCGGCGCCCGTCACCCGGATCAGGGGACGACCCAGGAGGTGAGTCTTGAACACGTTGCCGTATTTCTGTCTCCGCGACGCGTGGAAGCCCGAGCCCTGGACAGAGGGACATTCAGATCAGTTCAGACATTTTCCATTAATAAACTAAAGGTTGTTATTAACGTTATTAAATCAGTCAATCGCTCAAACATTTATGTCATTTTTAAACATTTTAAGCAAACGAGGTGTCAACAAAAACCATGAGACGGTGGAATTTCCCTTCAGAGGACATTTTGAGGAAATCCCCAAACACTACCCCCCCACACCTCCTTCTTCTGGTTCTTTCATCTACACATTTTTTTAATGCCATGTTGCACTTATCTTTCTTCATATGTCAATTATGAAGAAAGAGAAAAGTTAAATTGTGGCGTTCCCCAAGGCTTTGTTCTCGGTCCTCTACTGATGTTTGTTAGATTTCTTTACAGATTATGTTATTTTTACCAGTTCTCAAACAGAGACTGTTCCACGTGTTCGTGCAGGTGCTTGTAACTGCCAGTAGGGGGCGCCCGCTCCCTCTTTCTGATTGGTCAAAAGTCTCCAGCCCCGAGCCGGTGTTGCAGACGTCTCTCACATCGACTTGATTTACACTTTGTTGAAAAGGTTATTATGAGATTATTGCTCAATAATCTCGCCTACACCGGCTTTAATGAAGCTGACATTTTTTATAACGAAGCTCAAAAGTGCAGAGAAGTCCCTGAACCTCAGCCCCCCCCACATCTCCCCGCTAATGCACTGATTTTTTATGCTCGTCATTAATTCAAGCCTTAGCATGTGACCTTCACTCCTGCTTTGATCTTCAGACCTACAAGCTCACAGTATTTTTCTCTCTTTCTGTGGTTTGAGGCCCAAACATTTCGGGTGACCCTCCCTCCCTCCTCCCTCCCTCCTCCTCCTCCCTCACGTAGAAAAAGCTCCTGATGTTTCCCTGCGCCTGGATTATCAGAGGAGAAAAAGTAAACCAAAGGTGGACCACGCTGCAGATGTTTCAGAAGCTCAGGTTAATTAAATGAAGACGGGTTTTAGGTTTTAAGTTTTTGCCGCGAGGACATGATGCCTTCAGGAGCTCACGTTAAACGACTGAGGTTAAAGGTCCTGCAAACATTTGAGTGAGCGAGTGAAGAAACGTCTCCATGTTCTTCCTCGTGGATCTGATGGAAATCAAATTTATTCAGTTTTTAAAAGATGCTTTAAGTTGAAGTTCAACTTCACGGCCGAAAAACGGCGAAAACTGAGAATATTTCAATTTAAATGGATATATATGTATATGTATGTATGTACACGTATATGTGTATATATATGTATGTGTATACATATACACGTATATACCTGTATATATGTTTATATGCGGATATGTTTACATATAGGTATACGTGGGTGCATATATATATATATATATATATATATGTACATATACATATATATATGTGTATATATACACATATATACACATGTATACCCTGGCTGATTGTACTCAATTGTAAGTCGCTTTTGATAAAAGCGTCTGCTAAATGACATGTAATGTAATGCATATATACATACATTTGAAATTGAAATATTCTCCGTTTTTGTTGTTATACACGTTATACATGTATGTATATATATGTATATAAATATATATACGCATATATGTATATATATATATTCACGTGTATATTTTCATGTTTGTGCTGAGCAGCAGAGGCAGCGTCGCCTGTGCTGGGCCCCTGCTCTGCTGACAGTGAAACCCCAGAGGAGCAGAGCTGGAGTCAGTTAGTGAAGCTGACCCGAGTTCAGCTTTGACGGCGACCTCTGAGCGGCGCAGGTCACGGCAGAGCGAGAGGGAGCCGACCCCAGAACTGTAAATGGACTGTTTGAGTGAAAAGAATATACATCAGCCCCGAGGCACGCGCACGCACGCACACACACACACACACACACACACACACACAGCAGCTCGCACATACAGTAAAAACACACACACACTCAGCAAATTCATAAAATTCACCTCCCAAAAAAATGTGGAAAGCAAACAAACACAGAGGCCTGACTGCAAACTGCCGTGACAACACTAACTGGTTTGACCCCAGTTTCTCCAGGGGAAAGAGATATGTACGAGTGTGAGGCAAACACACGCGACACACACACCGCCATCACACGCACACACGCACGCACACACGCACACACGCACACAGCTGAAAAACCAACCAAGTTCAGTGTGAAATTAATATGAGACGATGATGAAGTTTCTTTATTTCTCTTTCTTATCCAAATCTGCGGTCATGACAGGTAGGTGTGTGTGTGTGTGTGTGTTCGTGGGTGTGACTTCACACACTAAAATATCTAATAACAATCTCGCTCATGGATCAGATTGAATTTCTTGTTCCTTTAAGTCGAGCGTCGGAGCCACAGTCGCCATGACGACGTCAACAAACGAGCTACCGTTTTGTACGCCTGCGAAGAATAAAGATCGATCAAAAAAAAGGAGAATAAAAGTGTGTTTTTGTGTCACGTGATCATTTGAAACCTGAACGTGTGAAGCATCGGCACACTGCACCTTTAACGCGTTACACGTGGGATTATGATGCCGTTAATCTTGAGGATTAATGTGAAATGTTCACTCATTTAATGAGATTTTTCTCTTTGTTTTTCTCGTCTTTCAGTTTGACGACTTCACTTGAGAACGTCGCAAGTTCACACTCTGACGGAGGTAAGCCACATAACGCCGCTCCCGAAAAACACGTCCGACATCGGACGATTCTACACGAGAAGTTTCACAGGACGGGAATCGCAATACGAGTCACGAAAACACACGGTATGCCGATGCATCGCGATACAGCAATTCTGCGATCAATCGGTATACGGCGATACATCACGATATTTTTGTAGCTAATTGAAAGAACGAGATGTGGCGAGTGAAAGTTTCACATTGAGATACGATTTGTGAAAACACGCAATACATCGCGATACAGCAGTTCTGCGATTCATCGGTATATGGCGATACATCACAATATCTTTGTGGCTAAATTAAAGAACTTCCTCCGCTGCTTAACGTCAACATCAGCGCCGCCATGAGCTGCTGTGAAGTACTGCAACTGTTAATCTTTAAAATCAGAACATTGCGATATATTGAGAAATCGCGTATCAGCATCAGTGACTCGTGTTGTTTTTTTTTTTTTAAAGGAACATTCCGACTAAAACAAAGTGGCAGAAAAACACCTGACGTTTTCGTCTCTGCGTGAGCTAAATTGAGCACAGATGCTTCGGCCTCTGCTGTTTCCTGTCGCTTTGAAAACCTCGTGTTTCCAGACGCCGTTTAAAGATGAAAAAAAAAAAGGCCGCTAATTAGCATCCTGACCCCTCCCCCTCTCTCCCTCCTCCTCCCCCCTCCGTCACCTCTAGCTGCTTCTGTGAGACGCGGGTGTTATTTTAATCTGTGTGTCACCGACGACATGGAAGCGTCTTAGCCGCAATGCATTCTGGTCCGCGACGCTGCTGGACATTGTGCGTCTGTTTCTGCATCAGAGCCGAACTGCTGACCCGAACTGTTTCACAGCTCCTGTAATACCCTCTCTTTTTACTGTGGCACGCACAATACACGCGCATCGACGCGACGCGACGCGACGCGACGCGACGCACGCATCGCCAAAGACGCGACGCGTTATTACTGAAGAATACGCATACATTACCACACACAACACACACACACACACACACACAATACCGGTCATCATCATCAATATCATCACCGTCATCATCAAACACACACACACACACACCCTGAGGGCTCCAGAGGCCAGCCGGCAACCTGGTGTGTGTGTGAAAGTGGGCTTGTTTTCTCGGCTACATTTTGCTGCCACATGGATGTAGAGTGGTTTAGTATGTCTGCCTGGCAGACCTGCACACACACACACACACACACACACACACACAGAGGGAGTTCCCTGTGCTAGCTGCATCAAGGCCCTTTCACACTCTCAAGATACAGCATCAGATTGGGGTCGTACTTTCTTAAGCAAGGTGTGTGTGTGTGTTTGTAGGTGTGTGCGCGCATGCTATCATTACGTTCTCCATTTTCACATCGCTTTTTGTCTGTTTTCATCGCCATCGCCGGGAAAATAAGGTGACACTAACCAGTGTGTGTGTGTGTGTGTGTGTGTGTGTGTGTGTGTGTGTGTGTGTTAGGGTGTGGTCTGAGGACATTTAGCTTAAAAGGTGAGAAGTGTGTGTGTGTGTGTGTGTGTGTGTGTGTGTGTGTGTGTGTGTGTGTGTGTGTGTGTGTGTATGTTCACCCTCCCCCCTTACAAACCTGACACACACACACAGAGAGTGGGGATGGAAAAGTCGTGATGTAATGACGCCACACGTCTGTTGCAGGAGAACACGCACACACACACACACACACTTCCCTCCAAACATCAGTGAGACTTTGCTGAAAAAAAAAGGAAAAAAGCCCAAAAACCAAAATTGTTACCACGACAGTTACGGCCGATTTTCTCACCGAGGTCACGAACAAACTGTGACGTGAACTGAAAACCACGAGAGACACGAGAGACATTCAAATCGTCTCCGTGGTCAAAGCTACGATCACCTTTATTCTTCTTTCATTTCATCGTTTTCATTCAAAAAACTTCTGTATGAAGGCTGATCTTCAACTTAGTTTTAAACACACACTGTTGTGTATTCACGTTGTGTCACGTTTGTCGCTGAGCGTGTAACTAATATGAACGTCATCTTCTACACTCTTTTAAAAGTAAAAAATCCACACAAACGTTGTGATTTTATTTTCACAGAAAATCACTTCGACTCGCGAGCGCAACACAAACGTGTCATGTGTTCATTCATGAATGGATGAATTGTATATTTAAAACACATCATTTGACATTTCCAAGAAAAATTGTAAAAAAAAAAAAAAAATTATGTTAAGTACACGTGAATTTGAGGTCCTGTCAGGGTCAAAGGTCAGACTCAGTGACACTCACTCTCCCTCTCTCTCTCACTCACACACACACTCACACACACACACTCCCTCACTCTCCCTCTCACTCTCACACACACACACACACACACACACACACACTCAGAGTGTCCGTGGTGTCGTCGTTCTAAAAATAGCCGGTGTGTTGTGTTGCCGTTGGCCCGGAGCAGAAACCTGGTCCTGGCTTTATAAATGTGGTCTTTGTGACTTCAGTGGAAAACGTTTGGACAAATGATTCTTTATTAGAGCGAGAACAAAAAAACACACACGGCTAATTATGTTTACCCACATGTGTGTGTGTGTGTGTCTGTGAGTCAGTGAACGCAGCACAGAGTCACACACACACTGACCTTTGACCCATACATTGTATATTCACAGTGTCGGGGTCTGGGACCCAGAATCCATCCCATAATAAGGATTTTAAAGTGCAGATTTTATTTGTGACGTTAATAAATCGACAGTTAATCCTAAAAATAAACGAATAAAGAAATAAAGATGACGTGACGACTGTTGTGGAAATTAAACGCACGTTCTTCAGTTGACGAGATTTTGCTGATGTTAAACATTTCAAATTTAACAACAGTAATTTAAAAAAAGCGCTGGCCGGGATTATCGTAACACAACACGATTATTCCAAACATCTCAAACCTAAACGAGCATTGACGCTTTGTCCGTCGACGTTTAAATGTCCATAAATACGAATAAAACCTGCGTTCGTCGGATAATTCAGGATTATTTGCACGATGGGTTAATCTGTCGTTCTTCCTTTAGTCGATTAAAAACCACAAAAAATGTCTTTTTAATCCACGGACGTCAGAAACTAAACAAGGAAACAAGGACATACTCACATTTAAGGAGAGGAAACCACAAAAAAACACACAAACCTCAAATCTGATCAATGGATTATTAAGTTAGATTAATCTACTAAATTAAAGAGCAGTCGCTCCGTGAACGCAAATTCACATAAATCCGATGTTTAAATCCTTCGCGTTTAAGTGTCGGTCGCAAAAATCCACCAAAATATTACAGAGACGAAAAATCCTGACGGACTTTTTAAAAACTAAAAGTTCAAAATGGAAAACGAGGCGACGTCGGAGGAGAAGAAGGAAACGAGGTCAAAGGCTGTGAAGGAATTCCTGCTCTCTTTTCAGCTGTCAATCATTCAGCCACAGATACCAGGGAACCTGTGTGTGTGTGTGTGCGCGCGTGCGTGATTGTGCGTCTGAATGGAGCGACAGGTCCTCGACTTGACAATGAGCCCACGTCTCTCCGCGGTCACGCCACCACATCACAGAGACGGAGAGAGGGAGAAGGAAGGAGGGTCGGGAAAGGAGGGAAAGAAAGGAGGGAAGGAGGAGAAGAGAGGGAGAATGGAATCAAGGAGCGGGGGAGACGGAGACAAAGGGAGGGAGAGAAAGCGAGCGCAGAGCGTGGCAGAGGAGGCGGAGCCCAGAGGAGAGGGATTAACGGAGGAAGGGGTGACGATAGTTCAGCCAAAAAACACGGAGAATAGAGTGTGTGTGTGTGTGTCTCTGTGTGTGTGTGTGTGTGTGTGTG
>NW_025320929.1:0-77688 GCF_019176455.1 Solea senegalensis | reverse complement strand
TACCACTTTATCCTCCACAGGAGGGTCGAGGGGGCGTTGTGCCAATCTCAGCTGACATAGGGCGATAGGACGGGTACGTGCTGGACAGCTCGCCAGTCCATCACAGGGACACATAGAGACAAACAACCATTCACTCTCACACTCACACCTATGGTCAATTTAGAGTGTCCAGTTGACCTAATCCCCAAATCTACATGTCTTTGGACTGTGGGAGAAAAACCGGAGAAAACCCTCCCACACACACACAGGGAGAACATGCCAAAGTTGGTGGACACAATTACAATTTCAAATGTCATTTGGTGCGACTGTAATAGTGAAAATGCACACCACTCAGTCTGAAGGTCAAAGTCTCACGTCATGACTCTCGGTTCACTCACACATCAAAAGGTTGTTGTGGAATTGTTGATCGGTAATGACAAAAACAATGTAACGGCCGAGTTGATGTCGTGAAAGAGTGGTGGAGGTAAAGGAGTTTAATAAGACCACGGTGAAGCTTGTTGTTTATTATTAACCTGGAACAAGTGTGATCATCAGCGTGCTGCCCTTTGTTTTGCGTTGGAACGGAAATGAACGGGTGCATCAGGACCACATCTGTTTACTCTGGAGGCTGCTGTTTGAAATTCTGGAAATCACAGACTGAAGAAACAAATGGTGCAGACTGTTATGAAAAATTTTATGATCTTCACAGTTTATTGATACATGAGATTGGATTTTCCCTCTTGGTTTTAGAATTACGGGCACGTCTGTATAAAGACATTTTCATCAATTGTCGGGTTTGGTTGAAGAAAGATGAACTTATTCCAACATAGTGTTAATTTAAATGTCTCCACTATTAAAAAAAAGAAGGTTTGGGGGAAGATAATTGGAGTCACGACAGGTTTTCAAAGCAGCGAACCATACTCATGGCAGCTGGACATATCACGGCTGTCACCATAGCAACCAAATGACCATCTTTGACGTTTCCACAATTAGATCCACAAATATAGAGCATGATTTTTGTCCTTCTTTGCTTTTTATTGATCTGATGATCATCTGTGACACTGCTGTCCCCTTCTACTCCATCCTTTTGTCCCTGATCATGTGTCTATCTCTCTCTCTCTCTCTCTCTGTGTGTATGTGTGTGTGTGTTTGTTAGTCTCAGCAAACATAACTGACTATTCCCTGTGGACGCTGTCCTCCCTTTTCAGCTCATAGCCAATTAAATAATAACGAGCAGGTTCACCTTTGCGGCTGCGCTTGACCCAAACTCAAAACCACACTCTACCATGAGCTCACATAATCCATCACACTGGTGGGATCAATTAGAAACGTGGAAAAACACAGGAAAACATGAAATGAATGCTGTAAATGGCTTCCATGAGAACGTCAACCGAAACAAATATTTCGTGCACGGCTTTGTGAGACAAAACCCAGTCCGGTGAAATGTCTTTATGTGTAAAAGAGATTCACTTCTGAGTGTTTGGTTAAAGGAAACTTAGTTTGGACTTCATTGATCCATAATAACATGATAATATCACGTGATCTGTGATATACAAGCATGTATACTTGTCTGATCTCATGTCATCATGGATTAATGAAATGTTTAATTAAAAAACACTGGCTCTAATTGTTGTTCATTCACAATTTAAATTTTAATTTACAGCTTGCAAATTCTGTTTATATTTCTTCTGTTGTGACTGAAGTACAGACATGTTCCAAAGCAACATGTCTGTTACTCCTTTCTCTCCGTTTGTCTCCATTTGTTCAGTAAAACCTTCAGATAAAATGTGTCTGCAATGTCTGTATCGATTGTCTGTGGTTGTTTTGAGTTGCTTTATACAGTATTTATCCAGAGAGGAAAAACACCACAGCTGCACCTCCAGTTATGGTGTTTGATGCAGTGTTTCCTCACCCTTTGTTTTGTGTTTTACCTTTCTCTGAGACATCTTACTCTCTCCTCTCCAGACAGTAAATAGCACCTGAGGTGATTCAGGCTGCACATAGCAGAGAGGCAGTGTGGTGAGAGACCTTCTTCCTTTCAGATGGAAGAACATTTGTAATAGCGTCGTTACTTCTCGCTTGGTTTTAAGTGGATTCAGTTTTGAATCAGTAATGTATGCTTTATATCCACCATTCCATTCCTATCCCCCATAATACCTTGCGTGGATTACAGACGTAACGTCTGGTGATTCCTGTTGCTGAAGTGGAACCGACGTTTTCCATGGTAACTACTTTTTTGTTTGTGAAATTGTGAAATGTAATATGTGGGAATATGACGTGATCCCGACGCTCTGCCTTCTTCTACACCACAGTTTCACAATCCAGGTCCATGGGGACCGACTACCCTGCATGTTTTCCATGTTTCCCTCCTCCAACACCACCCGATTCAAACGGTCAGCTCATCAGCAAACCACCCATGTATTTGAATCAGTGTTTAAGTAACACTAAACGTGCCAATTCAACACCAGTTCTGATTATGACAAAGTACAATTGGGATTTTGAACCCATTCTGTTTTAACATAGCACTAAAAGTTAAATATAAAGAGTTAAATTGACACTTTCCTGACTGCTTTACTGTGTACACAAATAACATTAAAGCAATGGCATTCAATAGTGACTGTATTTCCCAAATAAGCTCCGAGGCACATCAGTATTCACACAGCAATAAGCTCAGTTGTGTTTTGTTAAAGGAGGTGGGAAACAAGACAAAGAGTCAGAGCCTGAGTGTCCCACATCACCAGGCCTGGGTTTTAGTCTCAACATCAGGTGAAACACAAACGGCAGGATGTTCATACGCTGTAAGACCAGCTCGATCACGTAGCCGCGTGACTGCCACCGCGGAGAGCCACTGGAACGAACAAGCTTACTGCTACGTCAAACAAAAAGACATTTGTAAAGGCTTGAGATTAAATAATGTGACATTAACTCAAAATGTTGACTGTATGTTTTGTTTACTTTGCATACAAAAGTTGGCTCATTTTCACACTCACACTTCCATTCAAAGGTCCTAATAAATGGTTAGTCCCTGGTTAGACTCACCCTTCGGTCTGTGGGCTCTCCCTACTCCAAACAGAGGCAACAACAGTGTTGTTTGACAGTAAGGTTTATTGAATGAACAACCATGCTGACTGAACACGTCCACAATCACATCACAAACCCAGAACATCTCCATCCGGTGGGCCGTCGTCCTAGCTCGAGGTTTAAACCTTGTTGAGATGTAGTTCACGAGCAAAGTTTCGGGGAGTTTTTTTTCTTCAACAATTTGACCTCAACTTGCAAAATCAAATCTTGAGACACAAGTGAAATGAAATGCAACAGAATATGGATGAGCTCCAACTGTCTGACTTCCTTCTGTCTATCAGCGGCTCTGTAGCAGAAGCAGTTAATTTTCTTGGCTTCACCTTGATAAATACTCTTGTCTGTGACCTTTAGACCGGTGTTCAACAACCATGTATCGTGTCTAGTTATACGCCTTCTCTGCCAGGAAATCATACAGTTCCAAACACAGATGGTAGACTATTTCCAATTGACACTCATAGCCATTATGTGTGTGTGTGTGTGTGTGTGTGTGTGTGTGTGTGTGTGTGTGTGTGTGATACTGCACCTGTCAACAATCAATTCTCTCCATCTCTACTGTGTTTTGTTACCATTTCCTACGTGTGATCTATCCGTCGCTCCGAATGACGTGAAACAGTGTGACATTGTAGAGGACCTGGTGTCCGTTGTTCCATGTGTATAGCGCTCTCTCTCTGGGGTTGTAGTCCATCATGCTGATGTGGGAGTACTGGTTATGGAAGGGGATGTCGGTGTATTCGTACGTGGAGGAGTTGGTGTGGTAGGCAAAGTGGACTTTGGCCCCGGCCAGGTGGGAGTTGGTGACGTACAGTGTGCCGCAGATCATGAAGGCTTCCCCTGCACTGCGCTTAGGAAACCCCGTGTCCCAGCTCTGGGCTACTTCTAGTGTGCGAGGGTCCAGGCGACTCACCTGGAGACAAGAGACACAGAGACAGTCACAGACAGTTTATCAGGTCACACAATTTTGACAAAATCCAGCCATGTCTTTTGTTGAATGAATCACACACTGTGCAGTCCATGAAGTAATCAACCAGGCTGACAGCTATAGAAACGGTGTTTGTGAAAGATATGTTCATAACACTATTTTTGTTATTTTATGCTGCTACAATTTCGCTTTGTCCTCATAATGACAATAAAAATGATTGATTCTTGATTCTAAGGTCTTTGTATATATCACGTCTATATAAAATCAGTTTTCACATACAAATGATAGTAAGCATTTCAGATTTGTTTTCAAATTAAAGTCACAATTTTTAATCAGTGCAATTACCAAAGCTCAAAGGTTGCACTTTAACAAGATTTCTGATTTTTCTGCTTCTTAAACATGAATACTTTCTGGTTTTCTGGTGTAAAGAAATCATTACACCTGAATAATGTTGGTGTGTGGCCAACACAAGACATTTGCAGCCCTACTGGAAATGACTGAGTGTTGTTTAAGTTGTTTGTCCTTGCATTACAACGTTGAATAGTTGATGTTCTGATGGCGTCGCGTGGTAATGCTCCATCACATTTGAAATCAATTATTCAGTGCATATTTAACTGAGCCTTGACTTCAAAAAATAATAATGCCAATCAAATGGCAACAGTAATGTCTCTGTCAGCTTTGTTGGGGGAGAAGAACCTGCTGACAACAGTAACTACAATTTCAAACCACAGAGAGAAAACATTGCTGCTTTTTGTTTCCAGACTGTACCATTATGTTTCCAGCATTGGGGATGGTGGTGTAGACGGCCCAGAGTCCAGTCTCATCAGCCATGAGGTCGATGTCAGAGGATCCTCCCCAGCTGTAGGGGAAGGTGTTGTTGTATCCGGCACCGCTGAGGCTGCGCTGGAGCAACACGCTGCGAGAGCGGAAGTGGTACTGAATCTGGAAAGACACACGCATCGTTGTGCGATCTTATTATCAAACTGATAATGTTGCTCTTCTCATACGCCAGCCAGTCTCTTACCAGGATGTTGCTCTGGTGCTTGTTGTAATAGAGTGAGCCGTTGTAGACCACGTGGCCGGTTCCTGCCCATGGGTGCGGCAACAGATGCTGCACAAAGTTTTGGCCCTTGGTGAAATCCCCCATGGTCCTGTACTCCAGCACACGTCTGCCCTTATAGTAACCATCCATGGACCACACCTGAACAAAGAAGGAACCGGAGGGTTTAACTCTCTGATCATAACAACCTTCACAAGCTACACAGAGTAGGTGATATTCTTCTTCCGTTTTCAACTTTAAACCCAATTTAAATCAAGTGAATTTCCTCAAGAGGGACCTAGACTTCTGCATCTCCTCTGGTCTCTGTGTAAACGCTGTGATGTAATCTGGACTGTGATGGGAGAGTATTAACATCTGAGCAAGCCGATCATGGCCAGACCACGCTTAGCACGGGTCTAAACAGCCCGATTGCTTCCTCACATCTGACCACAAAAACCATTTACAGAGGTGGTTTGAGGACGCATTTGTCCACATTCTGAGCTGCATGAACACAATCTGTCCTCAGGCCGGATTAGAGACTGCTGACGTCGTCTGATCAGTGCTACTTACTCTACATCAGTGCTCAGCTCCTCTTGTCTCTCTTTTTTTGCTTTTTTAGATGCTGACACAAGACACATTTGTGATCGGATCATTGAGGACAGATATTAATACCAGATCTGAAATGGCCATTTGACCAATTATAGTGCAACATTTAAGGACATAACTATGTTTGACTCCCGCCAGGTTTGGTTCCTCTTCTCTCAGGCTCGGTCAGGATCAGAGAGTAAATTATTTATTATTCGCTGATGACGGTGAGTAAAATGAAAAATCTTTTAATCATTTAATGAACTTTAAGTCAAAGTCTCAGATGCTAAATAACTGTGCTTTATTTGTTTTTGGTTTTACTGCATCTTTCTTTCCGATATGAGGAAATGTTTTAATAGAAATAGCAATTACCTGAAAGAGTTTTTGTGCAGTGCGTCATTTTTAAGTGTGACCTCTTTGTTTGCATTTTAATCTGGATAACACAGCACAGAGGAGATGAGAAACAATGTGCTGCTCTGAACGTATGCATGCAAACAATTCAGCTTTCAGGTTGCCCCACATTCCTGCAATTTATAAATTCCTGTAGATAATTAGAGGTGATGAATTATACATCCTGGATATGGAAGATTAATTCCCAACGTCCCACAATTACTCAGTTAAATGAAAATTAAAAGTAAAACCAGGTAATCTGAGAGTGATGAGAAGAGGTGTAAATATAGGGCAGCAGAAATGGGGGAGGGAGATGGTGAACAATCAGGGATCAAACAAATGGACGAAGAAAATAGGATGAGGAGACAGAATTAACGGGATGGAAAGAAAATTGAGTGTTGACAGCATGGAGGGGTTGATTAGGGATGTGAGGTGAAGTGGATGAAAAAGCAGAAAGAACTGTGAAGAGAAGATCTTTTGAAAGAGACGTTCACCAATCCCTCAGCAGAGAAAAAAGTAGAGAGGGGAGAAAAGAGTGAGCACATGAAAGGGATCTTTCCTTCTATGGGTCAAAGAATAAGAACATTTCTCCAGCAGTGGCAGCACCATTTTAAATTACAGTTAATTTGTAGACATAATATTTAAAATCCACATTGAATTAGACTTTCAGACAAAGGTAACTGATTGCAGTGATTCTGAGGGCTTTCAATAACAGTGTTCTCAGCTTGTGGTTTGTGAAGAAAATGAATCAGACTGATTGCTCTCTCTCTACACCATCAACACTCTCTTCTCATTATTTGTTCTCCTCTAAATACCTCCCTTATTTTTCTCCCTGCACCAGCAGCCCATTTAATGGAAACTTTTTTAAAAATTCAAAGAACAGTGTTTCAAAAGGAAGTCCCTTTGTGCTCTGGCAGATGCAGTCTTCATGCATTTGAACGCACCATTTGCTTCATATAAATAAGCTCCAGATGCTTATTATACAATGAACGGTTTGTGCAAAAAAGGTGAGCGGGAAATGTTTTTCCCCCCCGATGTGTCTTGAACTAACACCTTCATTTTGGAGGCTGTTGCACCATTTTGATTCCTAGTCACTCCCTCATGATCACTGTTGTGAAGACGCAACAGGAGCAAAAATAAAATAAAATAAAGAGCAGGTTCTGTGTCATAATAAATATCCCTGTGTTCACTTGAATGCAGTTCTCTGCAGTGTTTTGAATATGGAATAATTTAGTTCCCTAATGCTCCATCACACTCGTAAATCTGCCATTTCTATGCGACAATCCAGTCCCGACGAACTAAATAAATGACATAGTGAAACTAAAGCTTACAGGGAACATAAACTGTATAAGTTGGGCTGTGTGGTGCAACACCCGTGTGTGTTAGGCACAATTCATTTTAGCTGCTGAATTCAATGCAATAAAATAACATATGGTCAATGATGCTCAGCCTAGGAACGGCATGGTTTTGTTTTGTTTGGGAACAACAAATAATAGCCATGATTATAATCTGTTATATACTTGAGTCATTACTTGCTCTGTTTGTGGGGTGACAACTGCTGGATTAGTGAATATATATTATATAACCGTTAAGCATTTGGGTCAATCAAAGGAGACAGAACCTTTATTTTTTATGTTATCCAGGATAAATAGTGGACAGATGTGATGTTTGCTGTCCTGTAAGAACAGAGCTATGGTTTTATATTTTTGACTTGAATCCAAAAATACACACCGCCCATTCAGGGTTTCACAATAGTGAAAGAAATTGTGCTTATTGAACGTCAGATTTTTATGGAGACAGTGTTCAGTTTTAAATACCTGAATAGAAAATGACTAAAGAAATTGATGCCTTCCGGTTTGGAATTCTTTTAGTATTTATTCACACAAACTTGTGAGCCTCGTTAGACTGATTAATATTGAACTCTAATGGTGTCACCATGAGGCCTTTGGGTTGTTAAGTACTATTTACCAACTTTCAATATATGGATGATAATTATAATAAGCAGTGAAAGACACATTTGACCCAAGAATTCTTTTTAATAGATGGACAACAGGTCAGTTCAGAATGATACAACTTTAACTTCTGCACAAACACACTGGAGGAGACCGTTACGGCATCTAGAACCGGACAGTAAACAAACAAAAAATGAGGGAAATAACAGTAAGCACATGAGAGATCGGTGGTACGTGCAGGCTAACAGTCATCTCCACACTGTTCAAAGTGCAAACAGTCAGCACAAATGTGACAGAGGAGTCTCAGCAGCAGGATTTAGACAATACATTGCACATATCATGGTTGAGGGGAATTGTGGTGTTAGTGTTAATGACTAACACCATCCAAAGTCCTTTGAAAAAAAATGGCCTTGGTTTTGACTTCCTGTTGCTTACACAAACCAACAGACAAAAAAAGTTCCAACACAGGGGAGTGGGCAGGGTATAGGAGAGGGAAGGCACAATTACGAGTGATTACTAATGTCCTTTGTTGAAGTTCAAGGCACCAGCACCACTCTCATGGTGTTGGTGTAACCTGAACCTGGGCGCCAGCCAGTCACGACAAGGGCTACGTCACCGGACTTGCAGAATTTGCGGTGCTTGCCTGTAGAGAGACAAAAAAAGAGGAAGGTTAACACAATCTACTTTTAACTTTTGACTGAATGTTTCAACAAAACTCATCAACACTTACCAACTTCCAGGGCAAAGTTCACACGCAGGTCAACGTCCTCAGCCCAGACATCGTTGGCGGGTTTGGTGTAGAGAACAGGGTAGATTCCGCGGTACAGGTGAGCCTGGCGAGCTGTCTGGCCATTGCGGGTCACAGCGATGATGGGAGCGCGGGGCCTGTACTTTGACAGCAGGTGAGCAGACCTGCAGATAACAAATACAGGTTAAACCAAAAAGATGTTAGTCTGAATGTGTGCCTTTGAGAACACTGTAGTCTGCAGTCTGGATGAATGTCCACTGTCCTTCACACTGTGCTTTTGTCCTCATCAGTCAAAACGCTTGCACGCACAGTTAAGCCGAGCCACGGTTGAAGCTCAACTAGCGTCCTTGTCCCAGTATACAAGATCAAGAGGGAATTTGATATACTGAATCCAAGTCTGCTACAATAGGTGACAGGTTCCCGTTCAGCTGTCTTATTACATCACAGCCCATAACAACATCAGCTAGTGACCAATATTGGTAGCGTATCGAGCACCATTCTTTTTCTTTCAGCCATCCATTAATTTCAAATTACTGAATTCTCTAAGCGAAGTATAAATTTGCTCTTGTTGTCAGCACAAAAATACACCAGTCTGAGTTTCATCATGTTTTTCCTCACTCTTCTTCTATGTATTGACGTGTTTTATTATTATTATTGTTATCTGTATTAGAGTGCAGTTGCTTTTAGTGGCTTGATGATTTTCCATTGCTACCTGCAGCAAAAATGCTATGCTACTGTATGTGAAAGAGCTGAGAGATGCTACAGAGCTCCATAGAGTTGAGTGAAACTGCACAACTAGGGGACAAAAGTGCAAAGTCATGAGATAAAACACAGTTGGTTCATCACCAGAGAGTCATTTCATATCCAAAAATGAAACGTAAGCTCAGAGGGGACCGTGCTTTAGCTGTTGCTGCCTCTGCACATTAGACAGGTCTCTTACTTTTAAATCTCTTCTTAGTACTCATCACTTATTAGTGTTGATGTTATTTTATTTTAATTAGTTTTTATTGTGTTGTATTGTATTGTATGGCTATTTTACCCATTTTTAAAAAAAATTATTTTCATGAGCTTTTATGTCTTTTATATATTATTCTATCCAGTGCCACTGTGGTTGCTTTAAAGTGCTTTACAATGAAGTTGGACTGGAATGTCGACTAGATGTGCAAACAGTCCTGCAACCTTCTCTTAATACATAAATCAATAGTAGAAATCCACCCAGCTAACAGTGATATGTCCTCTGTGTCATGTGCTCTGTGAGAACGATTTCCCAAATGGAAGAGGATGAGCAGGCTGTTAAAATTAACTTGTGAAATGTCAGGGTTCAGATCTCAAAAGGTCACGAGTGGAGCAGAGATTGTGCTGTAAAAGTTGGTCTACTTTTCATCGAGTCACAAGCTTAGTGCGAGTTACGCAGAGTGTGGAGGAGGTGTGAACAGAGTTTGTGCACTCTCTTTGTTCAGAGTAGGTGTAGCTGTAGAGGATATTATGAATTCTACGCCAGTGGAATTGTTCTTCTCACCTGCCAGACTTGGTGAGCACAATGATGACACTGGCGCAGCACTTGAAGGAAGCCTCCACAGCTCCTATGGCGACGGCCTCTGTGGGGTCACGCGTCAGATGAGAGATGCGACGCAGCTCCTCGAACATCTGCCTGTGGAACATGGCAGCCTCAGCCTCACGGGCAATCTGAACATGTCAAAAGAAAAAAAATGATTAGACAAATAAAGAGTTGGGCTACAGTCACACAACAACTTTAAACTGCAGCAGTTAGTTTAGTTTGTATTTTAAGAACAAAACAAAGGGCTACTTGTTTAGTGCAGAAGTCTTCATACCTGAAAGCACACTGAGACATGAAGCTAAATATCAGCCACGGCCATGATGTTCCTGGACTGTTTCTGTGCACTGCAGGTCCTCAAACACACACACAACACACACACACACATGCTCATAACAATGTTAACGCACAATACAAGACAAGTTGTTGTTTGGTAACCGATTTGGTGAAAACAGGGACACACAAGACAACATCTCACACACTGTTAGTGACGTCAAACCTAATATTTCTTTGATATTACTATTTTCTATCTTGATAATCAACTGGTCATATGGAGATGCCTTATACAGGATAAGATCAAAACTCTTAGGAAGCATTTTTTCCCCTTTTTAGTCACAGAATATTTTTCTCATAACAGACCATGAGACCATGACAAAAGAAGAAAAGCAGAACCAATTATCTTTTAGTCCTGAGTTTGACAAACATCGTTTCCCAAGAGCACATGAATGCACCATATGCTGCAGACTATTATTTGTTGGCTTCTACTGATAATGCTTCCTGACTTATGGCGGCTTTGAGTGAATGTAGCTGCTGCAAACTGCACAAACACATGTGCTATGATATACACATCATAGCAGAGGCGAGTGTTTACCATGTGCTGTGTGTGCACAGCCTCCAGGGGGTATTGTCCTTTGGCAGTCTCACCACTCAGCATAATGCAGTCGTTGCCGTCCAGCACGGCGTTGGCCACGTCACTGGCCTCAGCACGGGTAGGGCGAGGTTTCTTGGTCATGCTCTCCAGCATCTGTTTAAGAAAACATTACCACATGTGTCTCTCTGCACACTAAACAGATTGCTTCCATGATGGCCATGATATGACGTGACGGACCTGTGTGGCACAGACAATTGGCTTGCCAATCCTGTTACATTTGCCAGTCATCATCTTCTGTGCAATGAAGACCTTCTCTGTTGGGATTTCAATGCCCAGGTCACCACGGGCGACCATGATGCCATCACTAGCCTCCAGGATCTCGTCAAATCTGCGAGAGAGAAAGATAAACAATTATCTGAGGTTTCAGACCGGTGCAGCCAGTACTGCTGATCCTCCACTCACCTGCGCACACCCTCGTGGTTCTCCAACTTGCTAATGATCTTGATGTCCTTGCCTTTCTCACCCAGCACTTTCCTGACAGCGTGAACGTCAGCACCCTTACGGATGAAGGAGGCAAAGACCATGTCGACGCCCTGCTCCAAACCGAACTGCAGGTCCTGAATGTCCTTCTCAGACAGAGCGGGGAGGTCAACAGCGGCACCAGGCAGGTTAACACCCTTCTTGCTGCCCAGCATGCCGCCATTCTCAATCTCACACACAAGGTGGTCGCTGCCTTAAGACACACAACATTAAAAAAATTTTAATTTTAAAGTTTAGCAGGAAAAAAAAACCCAAAACAACCTCATGGCACAAACTGGTTCTTACCGATGTCTTTGACTTTAAGAGAAATCAGACCATCATCAACGAACACGTGGCTGCCAGGCTGCACAACCTTGGTGATGTTCTTGTAGTCGAGCCACAGAACTTTTTCGTCGCATTTCTCCATGTAATGCTCGTCCAGTGTGAGCTTGATGGTATCGCCCTTCTTCAACTCAACCTCAGCAGTGCCACTCTAAACACAAGTTTGTCATTTGTCAGGCTCAATGTCATGCCAGAAAAAAATAATCGTGTATAATGTGACAAGAACTCACTCCCTTGATGAGTCCAGTCCTGATTTCTGGTCCCTTGGTGTCCAGAGCGATGGCCACTGGTCTGTAGTCAACAGATCCTGGACCAAAACTCTCGGCTGCATCACGAACGTTCTTGATGGTCTCAGCGTGGTACTATACGATGTGGGGGAACATAGAAAAGCATACACCCATTTCTTGAAAATGTCTTATCATTATAAAACTGTACATACAAATGTTTTTGTTGTTAAAAACAATGTTTTTATGTACGTGACAAGTTCTTAGTAAAGCATGCGGGCATTTCACATACACACACACACACTGCTTACATAACTGTGGTCATTCTTGAATGACAACTGCAACACAGGACTTTTTTTAGGCCATGACATTGTTCCCTTTCAGTGCACAGACATAGCTACACGTACACACACACACTGACTAGTAAAAACAGTAGCCTTAAAAGTGATTACAGTCACATAGGGTATTTGTCAACTTCTTTTATAAAGTCCTCACGGCCGGCTAGTTGTGCACTCTGTGTGTCGAATGAAAGTTTTTTTACACATAGTCTTTCTTCTATAGAGAAACAAAGAAAGCTGTTCGACCCGGAAGGCATGAAACTCTTCTTTAACAAGGGTGAGGGGAGTGAGACAGACACAGCAATTTCTATAACACAGATTGTAAACAGTATATCCCTTTAACACCTAAGCCTCAAAATGTCCATCTGGACTTTTGTTTTGCTTATTTTAACCAGAAAAGGTCCTGTGAGTCAGTGCTTTTGCCCATTTTTGTGAAATTACCGTAATAACCACCTGTTGACATTATCTTGCAACTTCTCAGCTTTCAGAATCCGTTCAGAAGCACAAACTGTTACGGTAATGCAAAATGCGCTTGCGCCAAAGTGTCATCTTCCATACGCTCTGTGTTAAAGTTAAACTAATTGTATGCTGATTCTCTTTCTTCTTTCAGCAATAGATACTGTATATACAAATAAAACACATGGAAATGTCTCAAAACAAGATAATTACTCTGTCTCCTACTCAAGAGAAAAGGAAAGACAGACTGAAAAAGTGGCCTTGAAGGAGAGCAAAAGGGATTTGTTTTGTTGCCGAGTTAAAATAACAACACTGCTGGCCCCACCTTTAACAACACATAGTCTATTCCATAGACATGTACAGCTGCTGCACTGCCTACAGGAGGACCGAGTAAAGATACTTGTAATCTAATCTAATCTGAACATTACTATTCAGTTAATAATAAACGCCTCACTGTGGCCTCTCTGTGTGTCCTCTGCTTGTCCTGTTGCTGCCAGTCTTACTCTAAGACAAGTCCTATTTATAGCTGCATTAACAACTGGCACACCAGTGAGACAGACGTCAGGTTTGTCTTTCACTTTTCAAAACAAATCATTATAACCCTCAACCAACTTTGGTTTTATGATTTAGAGCAATGTCTATCAATCAATTATATAAAAAATTACACCACTGGGTATTGAGTTACAGTGAGGGGAAGGCAAATTAATGCAGTTAACCTTTAAAGATCCAGATACCAGATGTGTGTTAATGCTACAGCTGATGGTGACCTTTCATTGGCCACTCCAGTGACAGTGGAAAGGGTGAAGAGGCATGACTTTTAAGTGTGGGGTCAGTAGTATAAGGTCCTGGCTGTTGAATTCCCAAATCAAGCTACAGCTCCGAGCCAGCACCGAAGGGGCAAGTACTAGTTCACAGCTCACATTACAGTTACCAGGCGACAGGAGTGAACTCACACTGCCACTGCTGCTGTAAAGGGTAAATCCTCTCCGACTCACTCACAGAGGACAAAGCTACTGCAGTGGTACAGTCCTGTCTGGGTTCAAACTCATGGCTGAAGACAAGGTTAATGGTAAATGAACTCCTGCTGGGGTTTGAGGGATGAGACGTCCACCAATCTAAAGAGTGTAAGGGATCACAGATAGTACTCACTTCATGTGTGCCATGAGAGAAGTTCATTCTTGCAATGTTCATCCCAGCCTTGATCATTTCCTTGGACTTCTCCACAGATCGAGTGGCAGGTCCTACAACAACAGATGAATTCATTCAATAAGAGATACGTGATGTTTGTAAGGATTTCTGAAACCTAAATACATGAGATAATCACAGGGTGATTTATAAACTGAGAAAGAAATGGGAAACGTCGAACCAATTGTGCAGATGATGCCAGTGTTGCGAGACACGGCCGGTTCAGAGTCAATGTCCAGCAGACACATGTGCTCGATGAACGTGTCGGCCATGGCAGCGTGCAGCTGCTGGCTGTGGATGGTGGCAGAGCCTGCATCCTTTGACTTAGACATGACTGGATATGTGTTTGTGGGGAAAATTCCTGAGGAAACAAAGAGATATCAATGATTGATACAATTATCTGTATTTTGTTGGTGTTGTCATGATGCAAACCACATCTAAGGAAAATATGACTACAGAGGGGGTACAGAGACATATTTAGACCCTATGACTGAAGAGAAAGTAAGACATTTGCACTGGTTATTTTCAAGGGGTGGAGTGGCTCAGTGGTTAAGACCCTACCTTGTGTACCAAAGACATCATGGTCGCAAGTTCGATTCCACCCCTGGCTAATTGTACTTGATTCCATTGTAAGTCGCTTTGGATAAAAGCGTCTGCTAAATGACATGTAATGTAATGTAATGTAAAAACTCTATCAGGGATGGGTGAACCAAACAGAGTCTCTGCAAAAGGCAACAACCGACTGTGACTGTCTGACTGTGACATTCCAGCAGGACTAGACTGTGTGTGCAGCTGTAGAAGAGGAGCTGGTTTTAATTGAAAAAAGTGTAGAAAGGTATCTTTAAAAAGGCACAGTGGAAATGTCAGGATTCAGATTACAGGGCTGCTACAATGGAGGAATGCACATGCCTCTGCCTCTGCCTCTCTCTCTCTCTCTCTCTATAACTGTGATTGTGAGTTATTTCATTTTAGATAGATAGTTTAAAGTCATGTTAAAAGTGTTATGAACACACAGCTTATTAACAAA
The DNA here is from genome assembly GCF_019176455.1 of Solea senegalensis. Lineage (NCBI taxonomy): Eukaryota > Metazoa > Chordata > Actinopteri > Pleuronectiformes > Soleidae > Solea > Solea senegalensis. The sequence continues at coordinate 62,478 of NW_025320929.1, read as the reverse complement.
ACAAAAAAAACATCATGTTACATATAAACATATTAGATTTCTGAGCAATAGCAGAAACAATACATTACAGCTCTGTAAGGAGACATTTCTTGAAAATCACTTCATAATCTAATGTTCACCTTCTGAGGAAATCTAAAACAACACAGATATAAGCAAATAGAAAAAGTTAGGTCTTTTCACTGTCACTCACCTCCGGGATGAACTTTGCAGGGACCAAAGCGCCACTGCTCCTGTTACAGCCACACCATATATACTCCTCACTGACCGGAACTACTTTCCTGTGTCACCGACACCCGGAGCCAGACGAGATAGGCTGCAACACTTAAGGCAATATTACACATTTCTGCAGCAAATTATATAAAAGTTATGTCATTTAATTTAAATGTTGTTTATTGGTACAAATATTAAACCCGGTCCCAGGTTGTTTGGTAAAAAGTGCAGAAGTTGGACGAGTAATGAGGCAAGGATATAGCGCAGAAACGAGTGCTGTTCGGCCGGGCACTAAACGCTGAACACACCAGTGGCGTACACAGACATTTGGATGGGCGGGGCAGGGGCGAAAATGAAAAAGGCACCTACTGTGCACCAGTGTAGCAGACGCCACTAATACACTTCACCGATTTGCATTTAGCGTTGTATTACTAGAATAGCGGTAGTATTATTGAACAATTGTGCTCCCTCTCTCTCTCTTTTACTGTCTTGATCCTTTTTTTTCTCTGTACTGTATTTATTTTCACATTGCTAAAGTTATTACATGTTTATTGCCTCGTTTGTTTATTCGTCTTTCTATTTGTGAGCAGCCTGAAAAGTAAAGGACACATTTGGATGGAATTTTCTGGAGATCACACTATGGCCCAAGGATGACATGATACTATTTGGTGTTTTTTTTTTTTTTATACAGTTGTTGACCTGTGGGAAACTGAGCAACCTTGGTGGAGGTTTAAGTGCTTTCTCTAGTTGCATGCATGTCTTGCCCATGTTATTTACTTGTTACTACAAAAAATACTATTTAAATAACACACATCCATAATGGGTTTTTTTTGTACATGTACAGTGTCTATTGAAAAACAGCTTATATACAGTAAATCCAATATATAACACAGTCTTGTGCATTCTAATTTGTAAATGTTTCCACTGCTGTATTTGATCTTTTGATATACCTGGTTGTATATTTAAATTTAAATACACAGGGCCACAATACAAACACACGTCATATCTAAGTGGATTACTCTGGAAAAGCACTTGTTGAGAGATGACTTGCACAGATGTATGCAGTCCTAGAAGAGTCTAATCTGGCCAGACTGCAGAGCAGCAGACGGTTCCTAATAAAGGCTAACTGCTGATTAAGGTCAGACTGTGTCTGCAGGTCACAGCAGACACTCAACAAGACTGATAAAGGCCAAACATCACAACAATCACCACACATCAAATCTGACACTGCAAATCTTCTTCTCGTCAGACTTCAAACTGATTCATGAGCCTCACATTTCAGGAATCCTGGATCATACAGCATGTTTATGTTTTCCCCTACTCCATTTTATGTACTATACAGTATATATATATTGAAATAGGCGTCATTCTGACCAGACAAGCAGAACAAAGGTTCTTTGAGTGTGTAGTAAAAGCTCTGGAGCTGCAGGTCCTCAGTCTTACAGACTTCTCAGCCAATCAGGCTGTCGTTATCTGCAGCCAATCACAGGACACTAAAGTCCAAGACTGGACGTGTTTGACTTCCTGCCGTTGGAAACCAGAGTGGGAGAGAACAGGACGGACAGCCGACCTGTCAAACTGAAATATGCATTTGTTTTAGTAGTTTCAAGGTCACATGCTGTATGAATTTAGCAGATTTTCATCCATTTTACATTTTCTCTAAAGGAATTTTTGGAGATTTTTTTTTTACCATGAAGCAAAGGTAATAACTTTTATTTTACTTCATTACTTCATGTTTTTGTGTCATTTGCAGAGACAGATGAATTCATTAAACCCATTTGTTCTCCCGGTTTTTCAGTTTAATTGTGTTCGTCACAGCGGAGTGAACATATTTTTGCTGAGAACTGATAGACAGAATACATGGTGAGTTGATGTAACAATGTCTGCATGTGTGTTGTTATTAATCCACTCATTTATTTAGTGAAACCAATTCTACCTTTAACAGTTCTGATGATAGATCAGTGAATTGTTTTAGAACAAAAGGCTGTGCATTGTTATGTTTGGGTCCAAGGGACTAATTAACTGCAATTAACTCTATGACTAACTCGACAGGAGACTGATCACCAGCAGTGGATGGACGGACAAACTGATGAGGACAGTGACTCAGAGGAGAATTTGTGTGGAATACAAGTAAACATTTGTCTCATTTTCCTCTACACCAGCAGATTTGACAATGAAAATTTTTTTGTATATTTTGTTTATCTAAAAGGGACAGAGAATATAAATAAACATCAGTGTGCAATACACATCTAAATATGCCCCCCACAACCCTCGTGGAGGATAAAGCAGTAGAAGATGGAAGGATGGATTATTTTGTTTCAATATCTGCCTAAATGGACCTTTAAGTGTATTTTGAAGGTGGTGTATGTGGGGCTTCCACATATAACTGGTTGTAAAATGTCCCAGATTTTGGTGTATTTACCAAGCTCAGCTGGTCTAAATGTTTGCACCTGTAAGGCTCCTTGCAGCCCCCTATGGCAGTGGCCCTGGTTACAATTCCATTTATTATTTCATATATTGAACAGGCAAACTTGCCTTTTTTAGACAATCAAAACTGAGATAGTGATGTTTCTATATAACAGCAGAGGAGTTTTCGTAATCATTAGTGCTGTTTCATAAAATGTGTCTAGAGTTTTGAGCACAGTTAGTGCCCAGTTTGTGAAGCATTAACAAGGTTAGTGCATTATTGTTTGTCTCATCAGGAGAGCTGTACCACTGGGCTGTGTCATCACCCTCAGCTGGAAACAGACGTTGAGTCAGTCAGGACTTTGTATTCAGACTCTGCAATATCTGTCAGGTGAGAGTCTGAGCATCTTTTCTCATTTATGCCTGCTTTTTTTAATGTGTCATTAAATGTTCTCCTTACTCTTCTTATTTTAGGGTGTACGACTCAATTGATGATGTGGATGTTGACTTAAACATCAATACCAACTTCCTGGGCGTAAGTTAAATTTACAGTTGACAATGAAGTATCTTCATTAAATATATGTATTATGCATCTTGTTGTCTCTTTAAAAAGTCCAAAACTACGCATAATATAGTATAGCTGACTATTTGTCCCTTTTCACTAAAGGTGTTAGTTCTACTGCATGGAATCACTTTTTCAGGGATGTCCTAAAACCTGAGGTGTAATTGAGATGAGGAATCATAACTGATGTGTGCTTCATTCATCCATATTGTCTATTGAAAAATTCCTCTGTTCTATAGAAACATCCTGTTCGATCCAAGATTTATCTTTCAAGGTTCATTATTCTGACAAATTTGTCGGTTTCAGAGCCTGTACTCATATGTTTGCTGTCGTAACACCATTTGTGTCCACAGGAGGAGGTGGCCAAAGCATGGGGGGTTAATTCATCAGAGCCCATTGTTATCCGTCTGCACTTTTCTCTCTCCCAGTATCTGGACGGCCCTGGTGAGCATCAACACTGGTGCAAAATAAAAACTGTAAAAGTCTAAATCAGAGTGACAGCTCATCAAATCATATTTCACACTGCAGCACCTTCTGTTGAAGTCTTTCAGCCAAGCAACTCAGATCATTTCAGTGTCGGGAAACAACTAGAGAAGTGAGTGTTTCTGTCATATTATTTATGACAGTGATGAACCTGATCAGATAAAGACAGACATTTGTCTCTCTTTCTGTTCCCCCAGTATTCTCACACTCTTCATATCTCTGGAGTGGAAACACCTGACAAATGAGAACATCGTGGTCCAACAGAAGAGCAGACACGGCCGGTTCAGACCAAGAGGCACGATCAGGAAATTTGGCACGAGACTAAGCATCTGGTTACCACTGTCAAAGTAAGATTTCATTCATTCATTCATCTCATCAATTTGGACTGAATCTGTTCCTGCTTGTCTGTTTACATCTCCCTGTCTAATAAGCAGATCCCATCAGCACCGCAAGGCAACAATGAGAGGAAAGATCATTTTCCCAACGATGAAACTGAATCGTTTCAAAAATCACATGAACTCTGACACTATCAAGAATCCCACAGGAGAACTCTTCACCTACATGCCAAGTCGAAAGGTTAGGACTCAAAAATAAACTGCAGCTCCTTCTTATGTTCTGATTGTGTAGTAAAGGTTTGTGTGTTTGTGTGTTGTTCTCCCACAGAGGGTGAAGGTGTCATCTATCAAGCCATCACAGATTAGCACCAAACAGCTGATAGAGCTGCTTTTCTCCTCCCAGACCACAGTGCACTGTAAGAGCACCCCCACTCTACAGCATGGATTCCTACTACAGGTGAATGCAGCTCATTACAACAACACTATCTATCTATCTATCTATCTATGACTGACTCTAGGTCAACAATAAATTAATTCATTTCACTTAATGCAGACTCACATTAGGATAGTGTGTTTATATCATCATTTGCCTTTCACTGTTGTACACAGATAATGAGCTACGCTGAGCAGAGAATGTCAACCCTTAATGAATTCTGTGTAATCTGTGATGAGCGCCACATGTTTCAGAACGGCCCTCTCTTAAAGGTACATTTATCATTTATTATAAATAAGCTGAAGTGAAATTTAGAAGAACAGTACTGTGACTGTAAATACGTTTTGATCATTCTGTTTTGTTTGTTTTTTAGCCTGCAGTTTGCACGAGGGAGCTATGTGTGTTTTCCTTTTATACACTGGGCGTTATGTCCGGGGCTACAGAGGACGTTGCAACTGGTGCAGAGGTTGGAACCAAATAAAGGCAACATTTAATATCATACATGATCGATCATAGCCAGATTTATTTATGCCAATAATCTGTGCTCTGTAGGTGATTGACCTGCTGGTCGCTATGTGCAGAGCTGCTCTTCAGTCTGCACGCAAGAGCATCATATTTGAACCGTACCCTTCGGTTGTTGATCCTTACAACCCAAAAGCTCTGGCCTTTAGTCCAAAGGTAGGAACTAAAGGAGTCTAGATTAGAACTGGCTGGATTTGAATAATAACCTGAATAGTATATTTCGTACTGAAACATTCCTCTTTATTGTTGCAGAGAAGAAGCTATGACAGGCTGCAAAAGGTGCTTGACAATGTCTTATTAATCAGGAGAATGCCACAGGTGACTGATCTTAAAATTTACATCATTTACATTTAGTTCTCCTTGTCTGAGAAGAACCTGGATTGCTGAATGTCATCCTGATGTTGAATCTCTTCCAGGGTCAACATTCTGAAATAAGGAAACAGATGGATAAGTTAGATCCTCTTGCTTATCCCTTACTCCAGTGGTGAGTGGGACCATCAAAACGAGCCTCTCTCTCATATTGTTAACATTAACGTGTGTTTCTTAGGTTCATACTCAGATGTGTGTTTGTATGTTTGACAACAGGATTTTAGCAAGCAACAGATCACACATTGTCAAGCTTCCACCGCACAGGGTACGATAGAGCAGTTTACACTTTACACAGACTATGATTCTTTAACGGTTTTACAGCAGTAGAAGTTAATAATTAGCTGCCAAATATTAGACCACACGCGGTGTTTCACACTTTATTTCACCGCTGTTGCTACTCTCTCTGCCCTTTTCACCCCTTCTATGTACAACAGAAACTGAGGTTCATGCACACACCCCATCAGTTTCTGTTGATCAGCAGCCCGCCCTGCAAAGAGGCTCGATTCCAAACTGCTAGAAACATTTATGGCAGCACTTTCGCTTTTCAGTGAGTAAAATCAGAGCTGCGGCACAAAATGAACAGTGCTTATATACATGCTGAATAATGCTCCGTGTACTCAGCCCTTATTCTTCCATCTTTTAGTGGTTCCCACATTGAAAACTGGCACTCTATTTTAAGAAATGGACTGGTTAACGCCTCATACACAAAACTACAGGTCGAGTATAAAACAAACTTTCAAACAGTCTTTTAATCTACAGTGGAGATTTCATCCCACAAACATACTAAAGTTAAGTCATTTCTATTTCAGCTTCATGGAGCAGCCTATGGGAAAGGCATCTATTTGAGTCCAATCGCAAGCATATCTTTTGAATATTCAGGTAGGAATGCTCTCCTTAACATTGACCCCAGTGTATAAAACTAATGCAACATGAGATCTTTCTGCAGATTTCCACTGATTTAATAATATTGTTTATCCTTGTGTAGAGATGGGTAAAGGTCAGCACCAAATAATAGCCAAAGATGATCTCCTAAAGAAATACAACAGAATAAACAAAATCAGACAGGTACACCACAAGATCATTGACATTCATCCTCTGCTTTGATGCACTTTGCACAAGGACACCTTCTCGTTTTTGTAACTCATCCTGTATTCTTGCTATGTTTTAGGGGGAGTCGGGGCAAACAAGATTTCTGCAGAGCAGGAACCTGAACTGCATTGCACTCTGTGAAGGTAAATATGGGATAAAAGTGCTTGATTTTTTGTATTATAGGGTGTGATTTATTTTTTTCCACCAAATCTGTGTCCATGTCTTGGCAGTTATAACATCGGAAGCCCTTCAAAAACACGGGAACATCTGGGTGTGTCCGATATCTGACAACGTGTGCACACGCTTTCTTTTTGTGTGAGTAAAATATGAAGCAGCAGAGACGTAATGATGATGTCTCGCTCTGCGTCTTCACCTCATCTGTTTCAGGCTTCACTCCAGATTTCCTTTGTCCTTCTTAGGTATGAAAACGGTCAGGTGGGAGACGTCCACGTCAACACACAGGACGTCCACATCCACAGGGAAATTTTACAAGTAATTGCTTCACAGTCGTGCTGAGAAAACAAATATCCTCTCACTGTACATATACTTCATTATGATGTAGATTTTATATAAAAGACAGAGGTCTTATAGGAAGGAAAATACTCATAATAATTACTAATATGTAATTATATTATGACATGATGGAAGAAATAGTTGTTGAATCATGCACCTGTTAAACCATTTTGCCTTGTCTGTTTCAGTCCAAGATAGTCTATTTCTACTGCCGCTCTCATTGAGTGCATTTATGACCTAATTTTTAAAAAAAAGGAACAATACAACACATCAACTGTACCCTTTTCATTTACACATTCACATTACTTGTTATTTATGTAATACATGTGATTCACCACAAGATGGAAGTGTAAGCAAGTGTGATTAATAGAGCCAATAAATAGGTAATATTTTGATAAGATAGTTCTTTATTAGTCCAGCAGAGGGGAAATTTACATTGTCACAGCAGCAAAGACAGTAACGATAACGATGATAAATAATAAATGTGCATTTCCAAGAAAGTGCAATATTGAAAGATATTAACATGTATGACTATAAAAAGTTAAAATACAATGTACATTATAGACAGTTTTCAGAATATGGGCTTGATATTTACAGTAGAAACAAAGATTGAACATGGGATATTATATATGTATATTGCACTTATGTGAAATTATGTGTAAAATATTCATAATACTAATAATAGTGAGTAAAATGCAGAGACAATGTAAACATTGGATTATACTATATGAGCACATCTGAAACATTTCCATAAAACAACACGAAATAACAAGTCACATACAAATATAAGAAGATATTGTTCACACCATCAAAAAAATGCAAAATAACCGAATTGCTGTTATATTGAATATTCAACAATGAACAATTGAATGACAATTAATAGGCATTATGGCCAGAGGAGTATTCCCTTTGGTGCCAGCTGCATGAACGAATTGTATCTTTGTGTTCATTGTTGGAGTCAGTGAATAACAAGCTGTGCTCAGCATCCTCTGAGGCAGAAACACACCATTATAACAGTATAGTGGTTCCATATGAGCCCCACAGCTGCATCCCTATCCCCCTGCTCCTCTTAAGAGAATAACAATGGAAACACCTCTGTTTGCATCTGGACAGAGATCAAATCTTATTATAGTAAGTAGCAGCTCCAAGATATGATTGTCCTAGTAAATGCCAATGACTCAAATTTTTGTAGGATGCGTTTTCTTTATCAGCCCAGCAGGTGATGGACTGAAGGGAGGTGAAATGTGGACTTTCTAAATAGCTGTATGACTCTTTGTTGCTGGTGCAAAGGGAAACATAATTTTTTTCAATATAAGTTGACCCTGCAATGGACTGGTGACCTGTCTGGGGTGTGACCCCACTTTTTGCCCTATGTCAGCTGGGATTTGCCCCAGCAGTCTCTCCCCTTGTGGAGGCTAAAGGGGTAATAATAAATAAATGAACATCTGTACATATTCATATCAAGCAGACTGTAATGTAAATATCAACAGAAAAAAGAAATCAAGAATATGGACAAAATAGGACAACATGGGCCAATTTGTTGCCTTGTTAAATCTAAGCAGTATTTATTTGTCCATATAATTAAAGCAAAATCCTTCTATTCCAAAACAAAGAAACTAGAAGATTAAATGTTGCATGTGCCTTTAAGAGCCACAATATCCCATTGTATATGTCTGTCTCTGAGCCTCATATGTGTTCGTTGGCATCAGCTGTCCTCAGTGCTAAATGGTTCAAGGGCGCCGTTTCTTTCACATCAATGGGATTAGAAGAAAAAGTGTCGTATTTATTATGCTGGCAGTCATCTTAGTATAGTCTAGAGAAAAAAAAATGCATCACAGACAAAGAAAATCAAGATAAGACACAAGTCTGGATTACAGGCATGCTCAGTTTTTTGTTTTTTTTTGCTTTTTGAAGAAAAGAAAACTGCTATAGATCACCAAGGCTGCAGGTTCAGATCCTTCATCTCCGCCACTGTTATTTTGTTGGACTGAACCCACGGGTCAGATGAAGAGTTCAAGTGAAGCATGCAGCGCTGCAATGGAGCCACAGTCGGCTTCACTCAGTCCCTCTCTGCCGTCTTCATCTGTATCTACAAAACCTGGCCAAAGCCACTTCAGGAGAATCAGCCAAACAGAGGACGGGAGCCCTTATCCAATCCAAGGTCTAGTAGCAGACACTCTGTATATGAGAGTGAAAGGAGGAAGCAAGATCTGCAATTTACTGAGGTTTGTGACAGCTCGCATGCAAGGAGAGAGTAGAGATGATAGTGGGAAGTTGCTGAGGCAAGTGGTTTTCACTGGCTCGGGTAGAGCAGTCACCAAGACCATCACCTGTGTGGAGATCCTAAAACGTAAAGTGGGAGGACTGCACCAGGTGTCCAAACTCTACTACAAGACAGTGATGGAGGTTTGGGCGAATCCACAACAGGGAGCAGCAGGTACAACCACACAGAGAACAGTTCCTGCCATCTGTATCCTGCTCTCCAAAGACCCACTGGACCCCCAGGACCCAGGATATCAACCTCCACAAAACCACACAGAGAGACAGAGAGCTCTGCAGGAGGACTGGAGTGCATGGTCCCAGCTTCCCTAACCAAAGTCTAACTGTATATCATGAAATATCAGAAATGTGTTATTTATGAGGTGATCAGAGGATTATTTCATTGTACCTTTTAGCAGCTTCAGATTTGTGCAGATCCCATACATCAAGTGTAAATAAAATGTGGATAAAGTCTTCCGGTTTGTCAAATAAAGGAACCCTGGAGGTAAGAATATAGTGAATAGACACCAGGGGGCGAGTCCATTGGTTCCAAATAAGAGCTCCATTTGAATGGAATTCTTTTTCCTTCTAACTTGATTTACATCAGTAACCATTTTATTGCAGTGGTTTTCTCAATTGCCATTTTGGGGCCTTCATCAATAAAACATGATGTCACTTTTGTAAATTAGTTTTAAGTTAAATAATAGTTAAATAATTAAAAACACAGGGTGGTGTGAGTGACAGCCAGCTGGTATCGTCCACTGAGGAGTTCACATTCTTATTGGTGATGTCACTTGGTCACACCTGCCTCAAAGGGTAAAAATTAAAGACCTTCTTTTAATCCATATTATTTAATCAGTAATGCATCTATGTATTGAGGTCATGATAGTATAAATAGCATAAATCAGTTGTAGTAATATATGTGCATATTTAAATTTTCATTATTTGTAGCAGTACAAATAGATAGATAAGTAGTTGTATTTACTGCATTTGCTCGTATTATGGGGGAAATGTATTTACATAATCAAAGGAATGATTAACCTCTGACTTTTCAAAGCATCTCAAGTTTGTTTGTAGTGTTGTCTGTGTTAGTAAGAGTTTATACATTGTATTTAATCAACTTCAAGACAAAAACACACAACATTAGTTAACAACACGGTAAAGTCTTTTGAAAAGTATTCGCCTGTAAGGATTTATAAAGAAAGTTTGTCGGGAAAATATATTTTTTTGTCTCGTTTGTCCATGTCACGTACCATATGAGGTGTTATACCGAGTTCTGCCTGCCTGCCAAGAATTGCATACATCTGTCACGAACGCGCACAGCTGGAGCGGTTACCATCGGTCACCAACAAGCTCATACTTTTATAGCAAGCTACAACTTGAAGGCGATACATTTTTTGCAGAAAATGCACCCCCTCTTGATTGTATCTTATTGTGTCATAATGTACTGTAGACCATTATAGGTTTCATCGTTTTACAAATGTAACAATAAGCTCACGAAATAACCTCTGGCAAATAACGTTAATAGTCACTAAGTAATTGAAAACATACACTTCTGTACTCGGGTGACTTAGCACCACTAATAAATCCCAAAAAAGTATCGCCTTCAAACCGTACTTTGCCATAAAAGTACGAGGTTTATGTCCGATGCGATGGTTTCCGCTTCAGCTGTGCGCGTTCCCGTCAGAGGCATGCAATTCTCGGCAGGCACAGAACTCGACATAACACGTGCCGTCCAAGATGGCAGGTTCACGCATGCGCAGTGTGTTTCCGGCACAAACTGGTAGCGAGACAAACCTTGTAGCAGTGAGTGTGTCTGTAGCTAGGAGTCAAGCATCATGTTTAGAGCCGCCGTCCGCTTCTCCGTCTCCGGTGTTCGGAGTTTGGCTCGTACGCAGCCAGGCTGTCAAGGTATTTTCTTACGCTGCTTACACATGTGAATGTTGTTGTTTTTAATTTGGTAACTCCTGAAATATTTATCCGTTGGCGGTAATTAAACGTGCCTTTAGCCACATAGCGACAGTTACTAGCCTAGCCGGTGTTACTATATTCTTGTATTATAAGCCATATTGCCAATATATTAATATTTCAGTCAAAGTGTGTTAACTATCGTTTAACACACTCATTGGTCTCATAGTTTGACTGTGTGCTGCTTTGAAACTGCCCTGTTGTTGAGCGCCATGGTGTCCATGTCCTTGTCGTGACCCGGTGTATGGCTCGGGCCCAGTGGTTGTGCTGCTAACAATGCTAACTATGTTATTTGACTTTACCTGTGTTTTACCAATCAAGTAATGGGTGAGCTAATGTTAGTGATATCGAAGGGCGTTTTTTCTTTTTTATCGGCGACTGTAATCTCTATGTGACCCTTACTTTAATGTCCACATATGGGACATTCGAATAACTATATTAGCTAACCTAATTGTATCTATTTTGTAAATTCTATTCGGATGATGTGGAGTCGACATTTGTGAAATTGCGATTTGCATCATGTATTTTCGTGTACTGTAATAATCGTCATTTAAATATATTTATTTTCTGTCACAGTGTTATTAGCTTGCTAGGTGTTAGGTCATAAGAGGATATTGGCTGAAATCCAACCACATACACATGCGTTTGTCCTTCCTCACTTCACTCAGTGTGGGTGTGTTTGACACTGCTGTGTTTACATCTTTACACCCTGACATCAGTTGAAACTGCACATTGTTTTCGTTCTGCAGCTCCTCTTGCCTCAAGGTGGTACTCGCATGGGAAGCAAGAGACTGACGAGGAATTTGATGCCCGCTGGGTCACCTATTTCAACAAGCAAGACATTGATGCATGGGAGCTGAGAAAAGGTATATTTACTGAAAAAAAAAACTGACTGTAATCTCATAATTTCTTTGTTTGGCAATAAATACATAATCTGAAAAATGTATTTTGGGTTACACTGCTCACAGATAATATAAATATTGTCAAAATAATTTGGTGGCAGTCTTTTACTTAAATGGCACCTGCTGAATAATGCCACCTGGCATGTCATTTTTTTAATGTGGGGTGTTTCTAAGTCTGTACACTCCCTTTTAAAGGAAACACAAAGGAAGATATTTTTTATGCAATCATGATACCATAGACTTGAAGAAATGACTCCTTGTGGTTGAACATAACAATGTAAGCAGGAAGTCATTCAGTAGTTGTCTAGGTTACGTTGTCTAAAATTACAATTATTTATATATTGGGACCTTATGAAAGGATTATTCCATCTTTGTTTAATCAAATAAAGCAAAATAACTTTAAGTAGCACAATGTTGTTGCACAAAGAACGTTCTTACTCACTGTGACTGTGATTAGCAGCTTCCCGCCCAGTGGTTCAAGTCTTTTAAAACATTTCAAGGACATCAAGTCTCCATTAATGTTAGCTAAAGATATATTCCAATTATTGGGATACCTTCAACTGTAGAAAAAAGGGATTACTGTTAGCCATTTATTTGGTGGAGCAATCTGAACCGGTGTTGTTCCCATGACTAGAGCCTGGTGCAGTACTACTGCATCGGCATAATGGTGTAAACCCTTAATTGCAGTTGGAAATGCCATATCCTCAGAGTTTAATGCTTGATTGAAAGCAGTCAATTTCCATGAAGGCACATAGGTATAGGCCAGGCATTTGGCTTGCCATATCTGGTCCTTGGGCAGCCATTTTGGGACTGGGTCTATACAGCATATCAGACTGACTACACAGAACATACTCTTCAGTGGGTAAAAATTGTACTTAATGTGTTGCTCCTCCAAATTCTTCGTTTCAGGGATGAACACATTGATTGGTTATGATCTGGTACCTGAGCCAAAAATTATTGAGGCAGTACTGAGAGCCTGTCGAAGGTTGGATGACTTTGCCAGTGCTGTTCGAGTTTTGGAAGCAGTGAAGGTGAGAGAAGATCTTTTAGACTTGTGAATAATTCTGGGAATATTGCCAACCAGCCTATTTGAATTTGGTTGTCTTAGGTTAATTTGTAACAGGTTTTACCATTGGTTATTTCCTCAGGACAAGGCAGGACCTCATAAAGACATCTACCCATACCTGATCCAGGAGCTGCAGCCTGTATTGAAAGAGCTTGGCATCTCCACACCGGAAGAGCTTGGCATTGACAAAGTGTAATCAACAAGGTATCAGAATTCTCCAGATAGGTACATTCTTTTCCACTTCAATATTGGCACTAATGTGGCAGTTAAACAGAAATGGTTTTGTTTCTTTCTTTAGATATCTAATGGTGGAAATCCCCAGGACACATAACCCCTGTACCTAAATGTTTGCCTCATAATACACGTGATATTTAATTGGCCTTTATTTTGTTCTTTTGCTTGTAAAATATTGACAAACATAATAAAGGAAAATGTATCTTTATTGAGTGTCACAATATTTTATGGATATTTGAGAGAGTAGATTTTGAAGCAGCACTTCTTTACAAGTTGTTTAAATAGAGGGCAGAGCTGCATGTTGTCTTGGTGTGTGTGGACACATTCATGTGGAAGTCACATGTTTACCTCCAGGGAGCAGCATTTTCACATGAATGTAAAAATCATTCTACTGTATTCTGTCTATGTTGAATCATGTTTTCATTTCAGGGAAAATTTACATTCTGATTACATAAACTTGTCCAAATGGCAAATGGTGTAATGTTGTTTCACAAACATTAAAAACATATTTTCAGAGACCATAATAAGTCCGGTGCTTCTCTTTGAAATAACCTCTAGTTTAGTTTCACAGTGCTGAATGTCTATAAATAATAAAGTCTAATATACTATTTTAATAATGAAGTTGATACATTTTATCTACTGTGTATGACTGGTTTTTAAGAACTTTATAAGAATTATGAGGGAGATGATCCGCGGTGTCGAGAAGCTGAAAGAAGATGGAGGAGAACAATATCTATTTAAAGTTTTTGCATTATTTGCCAGAAGTTAGTTTGTGAGCTTATTGTTACATTTGTACGATAAAGCCTGTAATGGTCTACAGTACATTATGACACAATATGATCAAGAGGGGGTGCATTTTTCTGCAAAAATGAATCGCCTTCAAGTCGTAGTTTGCTACATTTTTCATGAATGTTTTGTTGTATTCACTGACTTCTTGCAGACTGCATCATAACGGGACAAAATAATACAAGAAGACAATAAATGAAAACGGAACGGGTGCTTGAAGTTTAAATGTTGGAAATTGGAAAATATACAAGTTGGCAAAATGTGAATTATAAGTCCAGTTTTCAGTTATTTCAATATAGACTGAATGAATAAATAGATGTGAACATTACTAACATCTTATGGTCTATTTAATTTACTGAAGATGTTAGTGATTTAATAATACTGACAGACATACATGCTTCATATAGATAAGGGGAGGACTGGCACTCATTTCTCCCCACTTCAGGCACTGGGAACGTTCACATGCAAGGTTTAATAGAGCTAAGGCTAAGTCTGACTAAGACAGGCATTTGGACAACTTGCAGAGTCCAAGTGCACATGCGAAGGAGAGAATCCATCTGTCTATAAGCTAGTGCGTAGAATCAGTTTCCTGTTGACCTTTACATAACAGAAAAACAAACGGTGAACGGCAAGGTTTGGGCAGTGAAATGGCTCGTGCAGTGGTTCTGTATGTTTTGTACCTGCTGTACGTGTTAATCGTGATACACGTTAGATGGAGCATGGCTCTTGTTGCCAAATTATCAGAAGAAAGAGGAAATTTCGGTGCATGCACAGTCCGACTCCAGTCCGACTAAGCATATACATGCAGGAGTAATCGGACTATGAATCCATTATCAAGGTATGTTTGTGTCTTATGTGTTTACATGACATTAAGAAAACCAAATTATTGTCTTAGTCTGACTAAAATCGGACTTTTAACATGCATGTAAACACACTGTAAAAACATTGACATTAGATGTCCACTGATAAAGTGAGCGAGAGCATTAGCTAACCTTGGCTGATTTTCTATGGAGGACCCAAAGAAAAACCATTAAATAATTAATTGTCATTAATTAATTAAATGTGTCATTAAATAATTACATTTGTCAATAATTAAATAAAATACCAATTCATTTTATGTAAAAAAAAAACCCTCATATTTAATTGTTTCATGGTCAGTGCATCATTATTTTATTTGTCAAACTCGCCCATCAAAGTCAGTGGGCAGAGCTAACGCAGATCTAGTCCGATTGCATGCAACATTTAGAATTCAAAAATTTGGTTTGTGAATGAAGATATGACGTATTTATAGTTTGGCAGCGATGTTGTCGGAGGTGATCAGCTCCGCCTCTGCAGACACTCGGTGCTTACAGTGTCCGACGCAGAGCAGTGTTACCTCGGTTACCTGTCCTGATGAATGTTCCGCTGGCTCAGATGTCTCTGTCATTAGATACTTGGTATGATCGATATATTTGTTGTTGACGTGTTATTTTGTTTTAATGTAAACTTTTCGACCCCTTACAGTTTGAAAGTTTGTATATCATTAATGAAAAAATAGTGAAATAATTAGATATGTTTTTTTTTACATAAAATTAATTGGTATTTTAATTAATTAATGACACATTTAATTCATTATTTAATTATGTGTCTAATTAATTAATTAATTAATGACACATTTAATTAATTATTGAATGGTGTATTTATTTATTTAATTTTGGCACTTGCCGTCCTCCATAATTTTTTGTTTTGCTGCAATCCAGAAGAATATCCACACTGACATGTCAGTTGTCAAATCCCTCTGTTTTCAGCTCTCTGTATTTTAATGCATCTCCACAGCAGTCCTTCATTTTTCTTAATTTCTTCCTGCACTGTTTACTTGTAAATATTATGTTATAGTTGACCTTGTTTTCATCTGTTGCCTTACACATATTTAATAGTGTTGTCCTTATCTTATTTCTACTTTCCACATTGGTGTGATTGTATGCTGCTGTAACCCCATGTGGGACAAATAAAGGATTATCTTATCTTCTTCCTGTTTTTGAGAGGAGTTGTGAGGCTTTTTATGTTCAGTATTGTTTTGTGTTTTCTTCGTCTCTGATGACACATCATGATCATTTACATTACTTACATATAGCACCTTTAAAGAATAATTCACATTTTACAAATTAAGCCAGAGAGTGTGTGTGTGTGTGTGTGTGCAAAACCCTATGAGCAGCAGAACTGTGAAAGAACTTTACAGTAGAAGTGAATTTCCATGCATATTTCAGCAGCGGCAGCTTGCTGCTGCTTCTACTACTGTAGATGAAGAGGTCACAGATCCGCTTACAGTGTGGTGGGTGAAGCAGATCCAGGCCAAACAAAAATTGCGTGGAGATATTTTTAGCAGAGGTCATATTACCTCGACAACCGCACACGTGTAAGAATAATAGCAGCGGCTTCAGCCTCAGGGTGGGATTTCTCTGTGAAGTGGGCGGTCACAGCTCCACACAGATCCTCTCCACGAGCTTTACGCACGGGGCGGGCCTTTCATTCATCCAAGTTGGGGGTGTAGGCCACCCAGTCAAAGACAATCAGAGATGTTTGAGTTTCCATGCGCAGTGACCAGGGAGGTAAAGCACATAGCAGACTTCTACCCCTCCTCCTCCTTCAGTCCAAACCACACCGGGAGGCTTTTTTTTCTCAACATCAAATCTGACCAGAAGAACCCTTCCGTTTGAGGAAAAAAATCGTTATGCGATTAGATTTGTCTTTGTCGGAGGACAGAAGGAAACACTAGATACGACCTGTTGTTGACGATGATGGATTACTCGAAGGCGCAAATGGTGAGTGTCGACGACTGTTGGTCAACGCTCCCGCTCGTGTTTGTTACTGTAACAAAGCAAATGGCGATTAATGTAGTCATTCTAAAGAGAGCTAGTCCTCTTTTCCCCCGAAAAAGTCTTCTTTAGACACAATTTGTGTTTAGGCTCCTTCGTTTTTCAGTTATATCGATGCCTTCACTTTGAAAGTTGATTTCCCTTTACAGAGCCGAATGATCGATTGGTATCTAAACGTTATTTTGACTAATTACCCCTCTGTTTCATTTTATTTTATTTTATTTTATTTTGAAGTAGATTTTCCAGCTGCCTGCTGGATAGTGCAATTCCTGTTCATTAATAAGACTTTGTATCAGTTTAGTCCTCCTTTATTGTTTTAAGGCAGAGACAACCTTAAGTTTCACATTACTTTTATTTTTAAGAAGATTGTTTTATCTTGTTAAGACATATTATTTGGTAAAAGTTTTATTTTTCTCCTCTGGTCTTTGAAAATACTTGTTGAATGCAGTATCCAGTTGTATGTATTCGAATATTTACAAAACATATTAAATCCAAGATGAAATTATGAGCAGTGAGGTGAAAATGTATGTGGCATTTTCATGACAAATGAAACATCACCTGTGGTGATTTGTATGTTTGGTCCACACAGTCTAGCTTATCCGAGGAAGGCAGTTCAGCTGGCTTTCCTCACTCCATTCCTGCTGGGGTGAAACTGGAGGCAATGATGGAGCATCTGCAGAGACAACAAGGAGCCAAACTGGAGATGAACCTGCAAGAGAAGCATCTGCAGGCTCAGCTGCTGTTTGCTCAGCACGCTGCTGCAGCCAGAGCCTCAGGCTCTCCTCTGGACTCTGTGTTGTTTCAACACGCTCCGCAAGTTCTGAAAAACCACCTCAGCAGAATGGATCCAGATGAAGATGAAGACACGGATGAGGAGGAGCAGGAGATGGCTGACAATGATGATGAGGAGGAGGAGGAAGAGGATGAGGAAGAGGAGAATGGGCCTCATCAACTGGCAAAGAAGCTCAGACTACATCCGGTTCCTGGTTTCCACTTCTCTACTTATCCCACATCTCAATCAGCTACTATGAAGGAAACATCTGCATCTCCACCTCCCGCAGTAAAACAGGAGCATGAGGAGAAGGACATCCTGTCTCCTGCTGGTCAACACTCCTTCACATCAGCCAATGGCCTTTCTGACTGGGGCTATGATGAGCCATTAAAACAGGTACACTATTTTACTTATTTTTAATCCAAAATCAAAAGGTTGTATTGTGTTTAAGAAAATCACCTTTCATTAATACAGACATATGTTTCAATTCATTCTGGGAAATATTGTTGAATCAAGCTCCATGTTGATGGAGCCAGAGCCTCATCTTGAGGGAAGAAGACTCTGTGACTTCCCTCTTTGGTTTCGTAATAATTGTTCACTTCTTCCTGCTGAGAGTCAGACTGCCCACTTACTGCTGTTTTCTTGCGAGTGGAGGAAGGAGCGTGCCTCGTTGGCAAGATGCCCGAACTTGATAGTGTTTTGGGTAATTACTGGCCAGGGCAGAGGTCTTGTGTTCTGACATACTTCATCTTGGGTCTCACATGATCAAAAACACATTTGTTCATCTGTTAGGGTTAATTGGTCTTGGCTCTGGTCCAATCTTAACTGTTCCAAGTAGCTGGTTGAGAACCGACAGAAATGGAGAATAGGATTAGTGGAAAAGCTTCAAGCATGTATTTATGGTTAAGATTTGCTGTGAGGGCGAACTACAGTCTAAAGAATTGCCACATGGGGGTCCTTTGAATCTAAACATAATCAACACTAGATCAGATGTCACAGTTTTGTTTGCATGTTTTCCAGCAGATATTAAACTACTCTAAGAAAAGAGGGGCTCTCCTTGTGATTCTGTTTTACTGTTTATGAGGCCTGATCTGACTGGTTCTTCTGTGTGTATGTTTCCCTTGAAAAGGCCCCACTTCAATACAATGCATTATGATTAATGAGGCCTTTTGGTGGAGGGGTCTCCTCTGCTGTGATAGTGCCTCACAGCATACCAGCAGGCAGCTACCCATAAAGTTTACTTATAGTTATCTCAGTGCAGCAGAACGTCCTTCTGGTGTTTGCTATCTCTTGTTCTCTACATTTTAGACTCACATTCTTGATTTCTATACATTGGGTTGAATGACCGAGGTTCAAAACAGAGTTTTGTGTGAATGCTGCTCCTTATTTATCAAAAATCCTGAGCTGCTGCAATTGAAGGCGTTTTTTAACATTTGTCTTTTGTAAAAACAAACCAGGCCAGAAACAATGTCCAGCTGCTGACGTAGCTGTAGATGATAGCTTTGCATAATTTAGCTGTCGCTTGGCAACACTAAATGGCGGGCTAATTTAGCTGAAAGTGATCAATATGTTATATACTAGCACTGCAGTGGCAATGTTTTTTGTTTCCTGTGTGCTGCACACAGAATGTTGAATGCATTTAAGACGGTTTAACAAGCTCAAGTGTTGCTCATACTGATTTACTCATTTAGTAAATTAGTTTCAGACCCAGATGCTACTTGGACTATGATTCATTGTCTGTAGGAATAGCAGGTGACGCGTCTGGTTTGACCTATATGTGTCGATCTATACGAACCTCTTACTGTGCTCCGATTGTCTGGGCGGAGCTGGTATTTTGCTAAAATCTTGTTTACCTCCCTTTTGTCTCAGAGTTGGTTTGTTAATTGTTACTAAAGAAACGTTTTCATTGACCATAGCAAACTCTGGTCAAATCTGTAGCCTAAACCCATATGATGGATTAAATATGCTTGCACTTTACTGACCTCCTCAGGATAATTGTTTTTCTTGGGCCGAATTTCAAAACAAGGCTCAATTTAATTGTTTGACTACAAAGCAATCTTATTTGACATGTACTGTATGCAAATATTGTGAGTCCACTCTAACGCGGCATCTTTTGTTAGATCGTGGCAACTGGTTGAGATTCGTATGACCATTTCCAGCTTTCCTCCTTATTTTACTTTATATTGTCACCTCGACCTCCATTATTATTAGAGGGCATTGTATGCCTCGCCCTGCTGTAAAGCTATTGTTCACCACTTGTGTGCAGTTTCACTGTAAAAGCCATTAAATGTAGAATGGGTGGAGACAGGGAGCCAATGTCCCCCCTCTGTCTCCGCTCTCAGCACAGCGAGGGGCCAGATAAATGATCTTGACTTGTTCGGGTGAATAAAGGCCCAATAATTTGATTTGGATTTAACATTTGCTCCCCCGCTGTTGCATTGAACTTTGGTGAGGGATACATTTTCACCGTTGCCCTTCTGCAACAGATGAATGGTTTTAATGAAGCTCCTTATAAGGAGTAGTTTCTGGTTAATGTGAGTTTTTAATGAGACATTTCAATCAAACTCTGACGTTTTATTCCTTTGCTGGCTGAGATAACTAATTTGTTATTTAAATACAGACATTCAACATTATGAAACTTAATAAAAGTGGCATTTTTAAGGAAACAAAAGAAACCTTTTGCTGACCTACATACTAAATAGTATTAGGATTCCCATGGCTGGATGTGTGAAAGCTTCGTGAGCAATTAACTGAATGCCCTTTGTTAATAGATCCACAGTGGGTCTCACTGGCTCATCAATAAGGGGGAAGGGTTTTATTTCCATCTGATGGTGAAAAGCCTGGGATGTTTATCTGCCACCACATCAATGGCCTTTCTGTTGTGTGAGCAGACGTCCTTTATTTTAAAGAAATTGTAAACCGAGGCTTTTAGATGCGTCAACAGCTCTGCCATTGCAGACAGATGTGTGTGTAAATAAACTAGTATTAATGTTCAAGCAGTTTAACAGCTTAGAAAAAAATAACATAAAGAGGAACAGAGCCTGCCGTTTTCCACAGTTTCTTGTTTGTATTGAACAAAACAAAGCAGCTCACTTCTGCCTTGGTGTGTGATCACATAGAATAAGAGGTGTGGTGGGTAACGTGACGGTGTTACCACCTTTCCCACCATGACAGCTCACAGCATGAAGGTGGAACAACAATGAGAAGGAGCCTCCACTTCTTAAGTGCTTATACAGTATTTAACATGCACAGTTACACATGTCTGAAAAAAGGGGAGTTAAATGGGATAAATGACAACAACGATAATTCAACTGTTGCTCTTTTATTGTTTTTAATCACCATCCAGTTTAAAATCAGTTCCAGTGAATGATGGTGGCACAGGTTTTGGTTGACTTGAAATGGTGGTGTCTGTGTGTGTGTGTGTGTGTGTGTGTGTCACCGTTTACAGTTTGAATTTTGTTTTCAATACAAATATGAGGCGAGTTACAGCTGCACTCAGAGATGGCAGATTATTGATCCCAATGTTTGATTTTAAAACAACCTCAGCTGTTTTAAGCACTATAAATACGCTCTCAGCCCCATGTTGGATCAGGACGCCTTGCCAAACATTTATTGATTTCAATTAAACACTGAATTTCAAAAACCATTTAACTAGGAATGGCAAAAGTCTCATGATCAACCACAACCACGACAATAGTAGTATTTTGTCAATTCAAAAACTGGAACAGTGCCTTTAATACTGAGCCCATGGAAAAAGCAAACAAGTAATGTGTTTCAAAAGTGTCTCCACAATAATCTTAAAAGAAATCAATGATGATGATCGTTTGACTAGAAATAGCCAGGATACTGAAAAAACAACAACCCATCAACTGCTAAACCATGATTGAAATGACAGCGCATTCTTAAAGAGTTTTTCTTCCCTTCAGGTTTGATTTTCATGCTTGCGTCATCACACGGCTGTTGGTTCGCGGAACAATAACTAACCCACATGTTTTTCCACACAGTTGCACACACACTGCCCTTCACTCACATTTTTAACCTTTAGCTGTCATCTTATGGGGGGAGGTGATGGAGGACTAGCATGTCACATTAAACTAGCTAATGAGCATGGGACCTTTCATCTCCGCTGTGCCCAGCTGTTTACTGTAGGTCACTGTGAAGGCACTTTTATTGCTGGGCGGAAGGAAAGCAGGTTTGGACATGGGAACCACAAAGTATTTTTTTATTAGGTTTTAAATGGAAATAGTCATCTGTGTATAAAGTAACAACATCTCAAACACACCTCCCTCATTCATTTTCAGTCTGAAGTGATCCATTGGACAATGCCAGTGTTTGCTGCCACACTATCCTACTTACATTTACTGTTTAAAGCTGACATGAGACAATCGGAGGGACAGACTGCTGACTGGTGTTTTCTCTGTCTCTTTGTGTGTGTGTGTGTGTGTGTGTGTGTGTTTGCAGAGAGGAAGTGCCGTCTGGACCGAGGAAAATGATGGAGGAAAAGTAAGAGGAGAACCATCCAGGGATTTTGCCAAGGTCAGAAGATTTGATAGGTCTACGTTAAAAACAAACTCTGAAATGATCGTGGAGAAACTATTCAATAGCTTGTTTTGTTTATTTATTTGTTTGTTTGTTTGTATTTACAGCTGTATGAACTGGACAATGACCCACAGAGGAAGGAGTTTCTTGATGACCTCTTTGTCTTTATGCAGAAAAGGGGTAAGACTACCAAACAGCAAATACACTAACAGGAGTAACTCAGTTCATTTGTAGAAGAGATTTGTCTTGTATCCATTATTCTAGTAACCACTGATCTTTGGATGAGCTACACTGAGGTTTTCTGTAGATTTAACTGATTCTTGTTTCATATAAAATGAAACTTTCTGTGAAGATTTAATCGAGTACTGTTTAGGAAAGCATTACACATTTAAATGTATTGTTATTTTGTTGTATAATTTTTTGTAACAATGGTTATTTGTCTCTCTGTGATGGATTGGTGACCTGTGTGGAGGATAAAGTGGTAGAAGATGAATCAATGAATTTATTGTAAATCAGTTGTCGTATGACTGAAATCCGATCTCTAATCGAACGGAATTGTTTAAACAAAGGGTTTCGAATACTCTGTCCAGATTGTTTCACATATTTTCTAACATATGAACAAATCCAGTCGAAACTAAATTACTGAAAATGCAGCTGAAATCTGTCAATAATCTACTTACATGGGCAAAGGTCACGGCAGTGGCACATGTGCGTATGTGTCCGTGGCATGTCAAAAACAAAGTAATCTTATTTCCGCAACTTCTCTTTAGCCTCCTTCATTAATTGGCTTTCCTCCAAATCAGGATTGGAAGGGTTAGCCGTCAATCCACCAACTGGCGGACAATGCTGACTTTGAAATGACCCCTCCTCCTCCTCGAGCACTTAAATGAATGCAGCGACCAAGCTGCTGCTGGAATTAACCCTGCCCCCATCTTTCTGAAATAAACGTCATTAGGGTAGTTAACACACACAGATTACGCATACTAAGCCATATTGCCCAACGCACAACTCAGGCCCTCAGGTAGAATGTCATCCACTTCCTCTTTGTGCCTCTCACAGGAGTACAAATCACTGACCGTCACTTGTATATTTATTGTCACATTTTGTTCAGGAACTCCTGTGAACCGTATCCCCATCATGGCAAAGCAGGTGCTGGACTTGTACCGACTTTACAAGCTTGTGACGGAGAAGGGAGGCCTGGTGGAGGTTATTAACAAGAAGATCTGGAGGGAAATCACCAAAGGTCTCAACCTCCCAACGTCCATCACCAGCGCTGCGTTCACCCTCCGCACCCAGTAGGTGTCTCTTAGATCTGTGACACAATGGCTCGTAAGGTTGTTGCTTCTGACAGATAATTAGAGAAACAAAAGGAGAGTCATTATGAAGAAGCATGGTCTCTGACAATGGAACAACTGTAGTAATCTAATTGCATGCACATTTAGTTTTTCTTTTTTTTTTTTGTTAATTTTAAATTTAGCCTCAAATGTCAAAAAGTAAACCATTATCATGAAGGAAAAATAATGACCCAAGTGAATTTGATTATCTTTACTGGATCAGTGACATGTGGTGCAATGTGTTATTATTACAGTAAAATAGAGTGTAATCACATTCAATAGAAAATACATTTTCATGTCCACTTGTCTTTAAATATTTCT
This sequence comes from Solea senegalensis, assembly GCF_019176455.1. NCBI lineage: Eukaryota > Metazoa > Chordata > Actinopteri > Pleuronectiformes > Soleidae > Solea > Solea senegalensis. The sequence goes on along the minus strand of NW_025320929.1, from coordinate 38,520 downwards.
TTTTGAGTACAAATGTAATAATCATAATAATGTTTTCAGCCTTCAGTTAGAGAGATACCGATATTTCAAAAACTAGCGGATATTACAGTATAACCTCCCGTCAGCTTTGTAATCCTCTATATAAAGAATATTGCGTTATATTCTAATGACATGAACTTTACATCAAATGCACATTTATAATGTCCTTTTTACAAATGAAACCCATGAGATCTGCTCATTCTCTCTGGTTAGGGTGGGATTGTTTTCGTTGCATGAGGAAGTCATTTAGAAATATCACATTTTCTGTTCCTAGTTTGTTACGTGACATGACCTGTAACATTAATTTCAGCAACTTTGTGAATTTAGTTTACGTTTAAATCTCTGACATTGATACTGTTCCCTGTAGGTATATGAAGTATCTGTACCCATTTGAGTGCGAGAAGAAACGGCTGAGTTCTCCCGGTGAGCTGCAGGCTGCCATCGACAGTAACCGCAGAGAAGGTCGACGTCCCAGCTACACAAACAGCCTGTACCGCTACTCTCCCTCCCCAAGTGCTACTCCGCAATCTCTCCTCTCTTCTCCCTCAATTCAAACCACACCAACGGCTCACAACAGCCTGAATACCTCAGCGAGCCCAAACCTAAGGAGAAACACAGGTAAAATACAGCGGAACTCTGATTGTGTTGGTTATAAAGCTGGTGATCGCTGTTGGAGATCAACTTTAAATAACCAGTTAATGGATTCCATACCAAGTACTTTCTCCATCGCAGTGAGCCATAAATAAATGAATAAATAAGTAAATAATGTGGCTGCCTTGTGCTGATCCACGGAAATGCTGAAGCCTCACATTAAGTCTCTCTGTTCTAGTCTCAGTCCACACTAAGAATATACACATGGATTCTGCCGCTCAGTTTAAGCTATAATCAAGATACAATGCAGGTTGTTTTCATTTTTTTTAAAGCGAACAGTGCGGGATTTCATTGGTGAAATCCAATGAGAATGTGGGGTGGAAATTGTCCAAAGTGTGCAGCGATAATCGGCAATAGAGTCTGCAGCGGCTGTGAGTTATTGAGCTTCATGAATGATGATCGAATGGCTCTGCTGCGCTCACACACTCTGCATTCAGTAGTTAAAATCTTTCTACACATTTAGCTGATTGATAATGAAATAGATTTTTTTCCCCTGTAACAATGCAATTCACACTGACAGGATTACATTTCATGGATATCATTAACTACAGCCACTTAATCTAATGGGAAACTGCCATCATTTTTCCCAACCAGATGAGACCACCACCCCTGTAATTCCCAGCCGATTGCCCATGGCTCTGGCTTTGGGGCAGCAGCAGCAGCAGCAGTTGGCACAGGCTGCCACAATAGAGCACCTCAGAGAGAGACTGGAGCGAGGAGCAGCAGGAGCAATGACTGACACTCCAGAGAAGAAGATGATGCGGCTGGCAGAGGAGCAGCAGCGTCTCATGCAGCAGGCCCTCCAACAAAACCTCCTGGCCATGGCCTCTCACTTCAACCCTATGAACCTCAAGCTTAACAATGGACACGGTGAGTTTCTTCAACGTCACACAGCTTATCCTGAATTAACATGAGTGTAACAAAGTCCATTAACTAGTTTCGTCGTTGGTGTTCTTCCACAGAGAACAAACAGGATTTGTCCCTGAGTATCTCCACTAATGGAGCAGCCAGTATCAGCATGTCTGTGGAGGTTAATGGAACTATCTACTCAGGTATTTAACATCATTTAATTTGAGAAGGAATTAATTTGAAAAGTTTTTTTATTATTATTTCAATGAATCTCATAAAAACGTATTTACATTTTTTTTTATATTGAATGTTTTCCAATATTTCTTTTGTCTTAATTTTTTAATTAATTAAATTCTGTTCAATATATAATATGCTGCTCAAACCTTTTAACAAAAAAAGTAAAACAAAATATTATTTCAATAAAAAAGCAGAAGTTTAAAAACAGCATTGGTTTGTTTGTGCTTTATAGTTGGATTTTCCAGACAGAAACAGTTTTCTACTGGTTTCAGGTCTCTGCTAAATTAAGCTAAGCTAATAGCCTCTGGTCTGTAGCTATAGTGAAAAGACGAGAGGCTGGTATCATAACAATCGTGTTGTGCGTGTGTTGTTCTCTCCTTGTTTCTTTGTGTTGCTGCATCTTTATCATTTTCAAACTTGCCTTAAATATAACAAACCAAATCATATGTATTTTTGTTAGTGTGTAGTGATTCTTTCAAATGTTAAACCTTCATCTGATTTCATTTAAAGGAATGCTGTTTGCTCAGAAATCTGTGGCTCCCGTGGCATCACAGGCTGTAACTCAGGCAGGAACCAGTGGTTTCAGTGCCCTCTCCTCTCATAGTCCCACATCATCATCATCCTCGACCTCCTCAAAAGGACCCAACTAAGGCTCTCAGACAAGCTCCGTATAAACACTATAGGGGCTGCAGCATTGTTTTCATTACTTTGATAGTGTAATGTGCTTTGAGTTGTTCTTGTTAAGAGCACGTTGTTGTTTGACCTCAGATTCTTCCAGAGTGACTGCAGCTTTGATTTGGATCACAGTTTACCTCAGTGCCTGTCAGTGTCAGAAGCCTTTTTTGTTCCTTTTTTTTAGATGTGCTGGCATTTGTGTGTAAAGTGCTTTAACAATGATTATTTAGAAGTGTCTTTAGAGCAGTAAATGCACAATGTGAACCAATTCCATCATCTAGTGGAAATCTCTTACACTTGAAGCTAAATATCAAACAGATCTGGAGCTGCCTTTCCCCCACAGCTGTCTGTAGAACAGCGTGGACGCCAAAGTGCAGCTAGTGAAGACCAAAAAGCTGCAGCTCAGTATCATAACATATCTCCTGTTTATAACGGCTTTTGCCATTTTTTTTTATCCCCATAAATGTATTGTTTCACTTCAGTGGAAGATCATAGGGTCTGCTGTAGTGTTTACGGATTAATCAAATAGAATTTAAAGCAACTGATCGTTGGTATGATTTTGGTTGGATTTTCTTTCCTTTTGAAACATGTTTTTTTTTTTTTTTTTTAACTATTATTTTATAATTTTCTTATTTAATCATTTGGCCTGGCCTGATAAAGTGCAAAGTTGTTTTAATGTCAGCTGTGAGTCAAACAAAAAAAAGAATTGGGCGAGACATTCTCTCTTGGGAGAAAGAATGGTTAGACAGAAGCGATATATATCATTTACCTCATTTGATTTCCATGTTAGTAAATTTCATGGGAATTTATTCTGGACTCAGGAATGTCCTCTGGACTCATTACTGTTATGTTCCTTCTCATAATATATTGCCGTGTTGTATTTGTATAAACGCAAAGAATGTATCATTAATGACCTCAAGTAAACACTGAAACAGTACTACCTCACTCTTTTTGAGAAATATGCAAATAAGTGTTGGTTTAGCCATCTGCTGAAATAGATTATCATATGTGGACAATCATGTGGACATATTACATAAAAAAATGTCACTGTGATCTTGGCAACTGTAAAAGAAAATCAAGGTTGATGTTGATTAACCATGTGGCCATGAGGAATAAAGCAATCATGTGTGCTGTAGAAAACCTGTGTCCTTTGTTTGTGAGTTTCTAATGTTCCTCAAGATGTTGTAAATAATCAATGTGTGTCAGTGTTCTCTGTTTATTTCAGCTGCAGCTCACCTCTCTTCATTGATTGAGCTAAAATGCATTAATTCAACTTCTACCTCTTTATCCTCCACATTAGGGTCGCAGTAGTCGCTGGTGCCAATCCCAGCTGACATAGAACAAGTGGCCAGTCTGCATGTTTTTGGACTCTGGGAGGAAACTGGAGAACCCTTTTCAGGACCATGAGTGGCCACATGAGGGCAGTATTTCCTCCTCTGAACAAAACATACACCATTTCATTTTCACTGAGGTCATGCAGCCATTTTTATTTCAGTTCATTTTTTACATCTGTGCTCTCAATATCATCAACCTGAAACCTGAATCAATAACCAATGGGGAAGTTGATTTTAAGCAATTTGTGTCCTGGGTTTATTGTCTGTTAGGTTTTGTATATTTGTGAAATCGGTGACAAAGCAAGCATATGTTTTACATCATATTAGGTTTATAAAATAAAAAATCTGGAGAAGCAGAAAGAGTCTGTGTTAAGAGTTAATTCCTGCAGCTGACCTACAGTGTGATAGAGGCTGTCTCACAGCAGATAAAAACTGTGGGGGGAGGTCAGAGAATGAGTTACAGGATTTACTGCCAGGGTAGTTATTCAGACACTGCTGCACTGGTATGTGGAACAGTGTGAAAGAAAGATGCTGCAGGCACAAATGAGTATTAAGTATTGTGATGGACATCACTGCCGGGAGTCTCCGCCCACCAGGGAGAAATAACACAGGTCATGTCACTGTGCAGATGAGTGGACCACTGTCGTGGGATGAAGACTGGGACCCTCTGTATATAGAAAGTTAGGATGACAGGATGAGTTTTGATCAGGGGAGTTAGTTAGATTCATACTAAATCTGAATTTATGCATGGTCTTTTGGCATGTCATGTAATGTGCAGGCGTTTATGTCGTCACCCACACGTGAACCTCATGATCCTAAATCCTCAAGATATTTAAGGGATTTATTTTTTTGCCTTTTTGTTTTTGACACTCTACAACAATGGTTTTGACTGAACCTCTGAAACAACAGTGTGTGGAGAGAGGACTCAACACTGATGGCTTGATTATGTTTTCAACAGTCAAGCAAATGATCTTCGTTACTGGGACCTCTCTGCTTCTGTGGACTGTTCTTTAGGAAAGCCATCTACAGACAGTTTGCATCATGCCTTATCATGACGATGAGTACCCAGGTCAGCCTCTGTGGCAGTCGGTGCTGCTCTTCTGCTGTAAGGGGATGATAGAGGGCATCATGGTCATACTCTTCCTCTGGCTTCTGGTGCAAGTCCTGTTTACCAAACAATTAGAAGGTACTGTATGTTCTTATAGGATCGAGGTGTGTCTGAGTCCAATCAAGTCACCGGTCACTGCAATTATTTTAAATGGTCCATACTGACCATTAATTAAGGTTCAATTAAGGTTAATTCATTTTCAAAAATGCCAAAGCTAAAATTTGTCATCAGATCAAGAAAGTATTCTTTCTAAGTTGTTTTAGTGCAATATTCCCACTTCGATTCAGTGTTCATCCTCCTAAACTTAACTAACTCAGGGTAAAAAGGTAATCTGTGACTAACTTTAATGTGGATTTTTAGTATGGAGAAGGGTAAATGAACATGACAACCACTTTTTATTTTGAAAATTTCCACAAATAGCAGCTACATAAATGAGAAACATGTTCAGTCTATATACTTCCAAGCAAATGGATAGATACATTTTCAATTGTATAATTCAGGTGTTGCATTAGGGTAAACTGAAATGACTGGCATCTGATTGGACTAATCATCCTCTCTTATGCTTGCAGTTCACCTTCAAGTTCTTCTCTTGGTCGGACTGATCGTCTTTTGCCTCTCCTTGATTCTGGGATGTGTTCTGTGCTGGAGGGAAAGTCACATCTGCTCTGGGAAAGACAAAGATCCTGTGACGTCAGCCCCTGCTGCCCCTGCTGAGCCTGTGACCTTAACCCAGAGCTCACCTCCCTTGACATCGACGATAGCATTCAGGCAGCAATATGAAGAGCTGGATGGAGATATGCTGGAGTTTAACTCCACATTCACAAGCTCTGGCCCTTCAGAGGACAAATTTACCTCTGGGTCATTTTCTAATGGAGCTCGAACTGCCTCTGAACGGAAGGAGCAGCCAAAGTCTTATTTTTCCTTGCGTCGTCTCAGCACACCACCGCTGACATCACCCCTTTATAAACCCATTGATCCGAGCCACACTTCCTTGCCTTCATTTCCCAAACTGGGACTGTTGTCCAAGACATGCAAAGCTCTGCAGAGACGCTGTACCATTACTGGGGATACACTATCTTGTAATGAACACAGCAGGCTCACCAGCCCTACTTCCATCTCTCCTTCTATGCCTGAAGAACCAATCCCTCTAGTTCCACTGAGCTATGGCTCCAGTGTGAGCTGCAAACAGCCAGTATCACCAAAACCCTGTCTCCATTTCACTATGGCCTTCTCTCCAGAGCAACACACCCTGGCAGTCTCTGTCCTTGGCCTCACTGGGACGCCTCACAAACTGGAGGACGTGTCTGTGCTGGGCAGCCTTCCGCCTCTGTATCCCTGTCCCATACAAGCCTCTACTCGGAGCAGCTTCAACATGCTGCTGCTTCTGACGGTGAACTCCGTGAGCGAGCTTCAGAGGTGCACTTTCAGAATAGTTGTGTACACTCAGGAATCACACGGCCACAGAAGCACTGCACTGGGTGAACTGGAGGTGGGATGTGGTGGACAGGACTGGAGAGCAGAACATCCATTTCACTTCACAAAAGAACTCAACCCAAACAAGTGGACACTAAAACAGGTAGTGATGTATTCAATTATTGTTGATAAGAACAGCTGTATATTTTCAGAGAGGTATGGCCACTTTCACCTATTGTGAACCCAGGAGCAAAACCTGTGGTCAGTATTCTTACACTTATTGTTTCCTAGTTTGTGTTTGTGATTGGTGTGTGAGGTTTCTTCTGTGTGTGAACTTAAGCCCACTGACTTTGGTTTTCCAGGATGCAGTGATACATCAGGGGCTTAGCTGTCCTCCACAGATCTTCATTTCGCTTCAGTATCAGACGCTAACCCATCGGATCAAAACCTCAGTCCTCAGAGCAGATAATCTAGACCAAGTCATCCACACGTCGGCAGCACCAGGTAAAACTAGCACTTTGATTTCATTTAAACAAAATGTATTTGATACAGAGTGTGGCAAAATTATTATGTCACCTTGTGCCTTTCAGGGACAGAGGTAAAGTCATTCCCTATGTTTGCTTTTAATGTTGAGGGGATTAAATGATGTCTACAGGAACCAAATGCAGCAGGAGATCATCCCCCTCTTTTTTAATGACATTGTGGTTTAATCCTTCACTACAATCCCCAGGAAAATGTTTCAATCTCTGGGCCTCTGAAATGAACAGATCTAATCTTTGTTTGCATTAGCCTGTATAAAGGCATTATTTATATCCTAGAGCCATTAGATTTGTATGATATCACTGTCATATAGTGTAATACTTTTGCCCATGAATCTTTAAACAACATAAAATACAGTCGGACGGCATGATTTAAATACATGTCTCATTTAATGCAGAGATACTGGATGCAGTAAAATCCAGTGGTAATGCAGCTTTAAAGGAAAGACAAATATTAAAAAACTTATATTTTTCTATGTGGCATATCAGCACAGGTTTATTTTTCAATGTTACAGCTGTCAAATTGTCTTATTGTGTTGTCTTACCATTTACTGACTTCAATTTACTTCTTTAATACTTTTGAGTCTCATTTCCGTGTTTCATTTTCAATCTGTAACAGATTACCAGGTGGTGGTCAATCTGCATCATGAGAGAACTGTGATCAGCAGCAGAGAAACTGAGCGAGGTCCCTCTGCATTGTGGAACACTTCATTCCTCTTTGACCTTCCACCAGGAGACGTCAGTCAGCTCCCCCTCATGCTCGAGTACTTAATCATGCAGGTAAATGTCACTCCTCACAATTGAATAATAATAATAAAAAAAACCAGCTTTGATTTCACTTTTCTCATATTTGACAGAATCAAGTCCTTTCAGACGGTAAAGTCCTCTGCCGAGTCCTCATCGGTGCCGAGGCTGCAGACGCAGGCCGTGCTCACTGGAGAGACATGTGCAGCTTTCAGATGGAGCAGACTCGCTGGCACAGTGTCCAACCTGAACTTGTGTAAAGCTCTGACACATGTGCTTAATATATCGTGTGGACTTAACACCGTGTCAGCAGGGCATCCACAACAACCTTTGACATAAAGTGCTCACAGCTGAGGTTGATTGTGTTGACCGATGCTACAATTCCAACAAATAAAATCTTTAAGCCCAGAGCCTGTTCAATAATGTGTTTGTGACCGTTTTAGCAACACACAAACAAACCTAAAAATATCAGAATTGTTCATTCCCTGTAACATAAGTACATTTTGTGATTCATTTGATGAATGTACTTTATAAAACCATATGTATACACTTTCTCAACACGTTTAGATATCCTGCATGTAAAATTGATAAACTCATTATAGCCTGAGGTTATTCTGTTTTCTGTCAACACTACTACTATTGCCTGAGGTAAATATGTTTATACTGCTGTTGCTACAACTATATCACAATCTTTGTATTTATGATTATCTACCAAAGGGTTAATATAAAAATCCAGATGTGAATTAATGCATACAATATAGGTTACATAGTAGAGAGACTGGCTGGTTCTTAGCAGGTCAGCAAGTTAGGTTTCATGAAACACCTCATTTGTTTTCTCCTCCCTCCTCTTCGTCATCATCATCATCATCATCAGGGCTACAAATATCTATAAGCTCAGCCTGGAATATTCCATCAGGATAGAGGGAAGGTGTTCTTCCCTGCAGTTCGCACTCATCTAGGATTGGCACTTCAAAATCCAAAGATGCATCTGCCGCAGTGTGATGACCCTGGATCGGCCACTTAAACCTTACATCTTAAATAATAATAAGAAAAAACGTGACATGATTAGAAAACAAAATCCAGATTTCCACATCATCTACACAAAGGAAGATAGACAAGGCATGGGAATTCAAAACAATGAAGATTGCACTGATAATAGTAGATATTGCTCTATATGTTAGCCTATTTGAGTGTGAGTCATTTCTGGATACATCCCTGGTTCAGTGAAAATAAAGATTCCAGTCTGGTCTCCGAGGGCTTAAACAGACCATAAACAACACAAGTCATACCACATACGTCTAAACTATTGATTGTATTGATTCATGCACATTTTCACCTCGCAGCAGATTCTCATTTTTGTCCTTCAGTTTGCTGAGATCTGCACTCATAGTTGACGTCTGGTGTGAAAAGAAAATGCTTTTAGTTGTTAGTTGAATGCTTACAGATGCACTTAATGTATATATACGCACACGCGATCATCATTTCATATTTCAAATATGAAATTACTTTTTATAGGTGGCATGAAATCATTCTATGATTTTTATTGAATGCATCTTTTTACACACTGTATTTTCTATATACAATTGAGTTGTTTAAATAATAATTAAAATAATATTAATATAGTGTAAATATGCAGCATTTATTAATGCACAGCAGTACATGCTATGTTAGGATGTTATTAACTCCCCTATGATACAGAGGAAGTCACAAGCCTTAGTGACATAGTGTTACTCCTGCCCATCCTCTTACGGTGGCATCAGATGTGTTCCAGTCGAATGCTTCACTCCTCATCTTAAAATCCGATTATTTTCCAAGCAGAAAGGGTCATAATGTGAGATTACGGATGAACTGCGCTTCACATGGAGTTTAAGTGGTTATGCAGCCATGTCTTTATGTACAGTTTGCTCTTTGATTAAAGCAGAAGCTGGGATTAGTGCTGTCTGCACATATGTGTCTGTACGTAATGAATTGATTATATGAAGTTACATCACTTGTGGATGTTGACGTACAAATGTTTATGAAATACAGAGGCATAAACATGGAGGGCCTTTTGATATGTGTGTGGATGGACGTTTACATTACATTGCTGTTAAGAATGACAACTTAACACATCCACATTCTTAGTGCTTCTTACCTGGTGTTGTCCCTGACTAAGGAGGTTTTCCTCCAGATGAGCATCCCCTGCTGGCTCCTCCTCCTCCTCTCCTCCTGGAAGATCAGCACTCTCCTCATCCTCCTCAAACACTGGCATCAGACCTGACCTCTGCTGCCAGCTCCACCTGTCCGCTGCACTCTGAATGAAAATCAGCACATATTGTACTTTTTCTTCTGCAAGTCATGTGGCTGTTAGTAACATCAAGTCAATGTAGTCAGGATTCAGGATACTCTTATTCATTCTGCTCTTACTCTCCCAACTGTGGGAGTCCAGTCTTGTGGAGAGAAGGTTTCAGTTTGAGCAGCTGCTGATGTGTTGTCCATCAGTCCTGCCTCGTTTTCTTCGTGCTTCTTGAATAAACCCTTTAACTACAAATACAAGTATTCAATGACTTTCTGTTTCTGTCAATGACAGGTTTTTATATTTTGTATTACTTATTTGATAAATGGTACCACTATCAGAGGTGGGAAATGTAAATGACTAAAATCAATATGAATAATAGGCTGGGGAAGCATGCATGAAACTTTATTGCTACTTCATCTTATGCTGAAATATATGCTTGAGTTAGCTGAGTATAAATCACATTGTATTTAACAGCATTTACCTGCTCAGTGACCATCCTGCTCTGCATGACTGTCTCTGGACAGAGAGGTTCATCCTCCTCTTCAACAGGCGGGTTCTCATGTTTAACCTGCAGACAAAGCACCGGTCATTCATTATCATCATCACCTACTCCGTAGAAGGTCATCTTTGGCAACATCACTCCCATGAACTTTACCAAGTAAAGTTGCTTCAGTGTTTGAAGCTTCTGAACGGCCAGGATTTTCTCCTGCTGCAGCTGATCTGCTCTCCTCCTGCTCTCTGCAAACAAAACAATTAAATGCAAAACATATAATATATAAATATTATGATAATATAAATCTAACATTATAAGCACATAAAAGCAGGCTCACACCTTCGAGCTGGGTCCTCAGTGAGTCGGTGGTTGATACATTGGCTTGGCCCTCGTCATCTTGACTGTGTTCAGGGGCCTTTTGTCATGAGGTTTAATTAAAAATTAGAGATGAGAGAGAAAGAAAATGTGTCAGTCATCAGTTAAAACATTTTTCTTTTTATAAAACTTACTCTTCCCTCATTTACTTCTCTCTTTCTGTATGTTTTTTAATCTGAATACACACCTTTTAATCGTGGAAATGAACTGTCAACATTGCATGCCCAAAATATTTACTCTAAACACATGTTTACATAATACATACATCTTATCTTAACGGCACAAACCTTCGTTGTTAGTGAGGGAGGTGAGGGGCATCTTGTCACCTGTGAGGATTTGTTTTGGATGCGGGGCGAGTCTGATGTCGGCTCCCACATCAGAGAGGATTCTGATAAGCTGATGGAGCACAAGATAAAGCAACTGTAGTGTCTGCCCCAGAAAGAATCACACATCTAATTCTTATTTTCGAATATCCTGTTATAAGGCTGAGAAGACACACATGAAATGAATTAGAATCCAAAAAAAGCCCAAAATGGAGTTAACGAAGGGATGCGTAGATCTGAGGGGAGGGAATCAGGTGTTTACTGGTTTTTGGAGTATGGAAGAGCCGACAAACAGGTTGATTTTGTCCAATTTGTTGTCATGCATTGGAAATTGATGTACAATAGGTAAAAAGAGCATGAGAACATCAGCCTAGGATGTTAAGACCAGGAGAGACACATAACATGTATGAAATTGATGATGTGGTTATGGGAAAACAGGGGTTCAGGATTTGAATTAAACTCTGTCGACACCTGCAGGATCCGAACTGATACTGGCTTGCTACATTAAGGTTTTCTTTGTTCATACAAGCCTCGTGTCAGCAGAGTCTTTCCTACACTATCAACTCATCATCTGTTGTTTTAAGAAGAAGGAAGCCTGATTTAAACGACACAACACATCAGAGAATTTAATGTTAAGCCTTTGCTGACGGTGAATTTTAAAAATGAAAATCTCATCACAATCCACTCACTCTCTCACTGTCTCATTGTCCTCAGTCTGCACAGCTTTATCACCTGCAGAAACAAAGCACTTGTTCAATGCTGTGTGTGTGTGTGTGTAGTCCTCACACAACAGTAATCATGATGAGAATATTTGCACTTGCCACAGACTACTGAGGAGACCTGTAAATTCACCTTTACCTTGATCCTTATATCTGTGAAGCAACGTCTGACTCCGGTTTCTTTCCAGCTCCAGCTCTTGTTTACATGCTTCAAGCTCAACCCTCAGCAATGGCTCTGATTCACTCTGTATGAGTTAAGTGTTAAGTGTACAGTTACATGACTGTATATCTACAACATATTCAATAATTAGAGCACCAAAGTGCCCTGACACCAAGAAAGTAGAACTGAGACAGAAGCTTTTAGCAAAAACATAACCATCTTCTTGTCAGCACTTCTGTTTTGTGGCTTTCTATTCCAGCAAGTTTTTAATTTCTTCTTCAGATAAGATTTTTTTTTAATACATGGACATACCCAGCATCACTTTAAAGGTTTGGTAGCATATTAAACCATTAAAGACTAATATGCAAAGTATAAAAGTATAATATAAAAGTCTCAGGAATTGTTTTTTCTTGTGGATAGAAATAATATTAGAAATTATTATTACAATATTACAAATAAGTGTTCTTGTATTAAACATAAATGTTTAAGGGAGTGGTCTTACTTCTTTTCTGGAAATCTTCTTCTTGAGCTCCTCAAGCTCTTCATGTGTGGACTGCAAAGTCAAAGCCACTTTTTGCCATTTCTCAGTCCAGTGTGAGACCATAGCTTTTAATTCCTCAATGTTTTGGACTCTTGTTGCATCTTTTTTCTGATACTCTTCCTCCAGCAGGTGTAACTTATCCTCATTCTCAAGGACCTTGGCGTCTAAACACAGACACTCGTCCTGCAGCGTCTGTTTCTCTGTTGCCAAAGCTTGAACTGAGTCTCTAGATAAATAATGCAAGTGATTTAGTGAGAAGAGGATGACAAATATTTAGCATATAAGAAAGCATGTGTTTAACATCTCACTTGAGCTGCTGGCACTTTTCCTTCATCTCATGTCCACCTTCCTTCATTGTGCTCAGGAGTTCATCTTTTTGTCTCATCAGCTCTGAACGTTCAGCCTCCAGCTCTTTGATCCGTTTAGTATTGACAAGGTTCTCGGCTGTCAGCTCCTTCAGCTGAGTCTGGGATGCATCGAACTTCTGCTTCATCGTTTCATGCTCCAATGACAACTTTTCATTCACCTGGTAGGGCACAGTGGGGGTGATCAATGTAAGGGTTAGAAAATAAACTCAAGAAAAAGACAACCAGTGTAAGTTTTAAACCTCGCTGAGAATTTTTATTTCTTCCTTCATTAGAACAGGTTCATGCTCCTGTCTGTTGTTGTGAGACTCTGCATTAACCCTGTGGTTATCGTTCATACAGCCCTCTGAACCTGGTTGTCTCCTCAGATGAAGCTGCAGATTTGCATTCTCCTGCACACAAACATCATGCAAAGAAACCCTGGTCACACTACAGAAACATAACATTTTGATTTTACACACCACAGACATTTTAGATAAGATACCTGGATGATGAAATCTTTGTCAGACAGAGCTCCCGTCAGTTTGGCTTTCAGTTCTTTTATATTGTCCTCTAGCTTTAGTACCTGAGTTGACAAGATGGCTTTTTCCTGAGCAGAATAAGAAAGTTCATGTTTAATCTGTTTGAGAAGTGAGTGCTGAATCAGAGACAGGAAACTTACGAGGCATGCTTGGCTGATTTTGTTGTTAGCCTGACTTAGCTCTTCTTGCACATCAGAGTGATTGGACAGCATGTGATTGAGCCTCTGATTCATCTCCTCTATTTGACTCAACAGTGCCCTCTGTGTCTAGATACACAGACAGGAAAGTCACAACTCCAAACAAATTTGGACAAATGTGAAATACTATAGCCTACTGCTAGACTTTACACTTTGACATTTCCATTCAATATTTATGAAGTGACCTCAGTTGAAGTCTGGAGTTGCTGAAGTGCCCGATTTCGCTCTTCTTCGTGTGTTTTTGCCCTCGCCTCTGCATCTTTCAGAGCCTCTCTGAGCTTGCACAGGTCTCTGTCAACCTTTTGCTCTGCCTTAACACAAACAAAACACTGTGTGATAAACAGAAAACACAATAATACATTTTTATTTACAGGACAAATCTACACACTCTGTTCAAGTCCTCTTGACTCAAGGGTGATGTTCTCCTGACTGAACAGAAAGTCCTTTCAGACTGTTGGTCATTGCCTCCTCTATCCAAAGTAGACCTCATTCGATACAGGTCCTTCTCCAGCTTTTGGACCCTTGTACATGAATTTCATTGGAGGAATGTTAAGCTTTTCCACAGTAATTTAAATTAACTTCTCCATGTATTTTGCCTCACTCACTTTTCATGGAGCTCTCTGCGCTGCAGGTTCTTGTCAAATCTGAATGATTCAGCATTTTCCTGCTGTGTTGCACAAAGAGAAGGGGTGATATGTGGCAAAGAATAAACATCTACATGAAGCAGAAAAAACAAACCTCTTGACTTACCTTATTTTTCATGTCAAGTACCTCTGCAGTACTTATGTTACATGGTACATCTCTGGTTCTCAGCCTGTCCAGCTGAGTGTCTATAAGCTCTTGAGCACCCTGCCACCATTGCATAACTTCTGCTTGTCTATAGCTACTTCCTCCACGGGCAGCTTCTAATTCAGCCCTTGGAGATGAACGATGGGACCGTGCGGCACCTTCAGGCACCAGATGAGACAATGACTGCCACTTCCTTAGACCTGGGTCATTCTGTCTGAAGACACTGGTGCTGTCTGATGTACTGGAACAGATACAGTGCTTCAGCCCCTCTAATATGAACATAGATATTATAATGTCTGTGTTGCTTACACACTGTGTACATTCTCCCCTCACCTAGTGTTGACATTGGACAGAAATCCTGACCCAGAGACAGTTGCCATATCGTACCATGCTGATGTCTAACAAAAAAACTCACACAGTTTAAACAGTTGCAAATTAATCATTTCTTCCTCATACAAAAAAGCACATATATGGTTCTTACCTGTGCTGTAAAGCGAGATTTGGCTTCCCACGTGTCGAGGTTGGTGAGGGAAAAAGGGCTTGAACTTGAGGGTCGAAACATCATGGAGTGTCCTTCTCGATCAGAGATATTACTTTGTGTGGGAGAGGCTACAGTCCTCATCTCCCCATATCTGCCCAAGTGAAGAGGACAGATCTTCACACAAAGGTGGTAGCTGGTGGCGTGTGTCTATTCTTGGAACATGTGTCTTGATTTTTCCGGTGCTTGCTAAATAACAAACCTTACCACTGCATGGTTAGAACATTGTGTCTCTGATATACAAAACAAATGGCTTCATAGCCATTTCAATACCTAAACATGAGCATGTCTGAAAAACAGTTTATGACTTGAACTGATTTCTGTATTTCACATTAAATAGCTGTCTTAAGATACTTTTCAGTCTCTGTCCACTGACGATGCCTACCTGCTCCGCTTGTAAACCCCACATGGTTTTGACTGCAGTTTGTTCTGCTGCAACCTTCTTAGACTGAGTATCCATGGTAACTTGTGTATACAGGACACGGTTGGGTGGGTGTGTCATGTGCTAATGCTTCTGGGATAGTTTCCACATGACCTCACTCCGTCTGTTGACTGGCTGATGGCACTGTTGTCAAGAACATCATCTAAACAGTAATTATAATACACATAATTTACCTCAGATTAGCTACTTATTACTGTTAACAGGTGATGGTTTTATAGCTTTTGGGGCAGGGAGAGTAAGACACGCAATGTTGATTTTTCAAGATTTTGTTTTAGCTCTGGAGTAAGAAAGTATGCAATGAGTTGTCAAATATTATTATGGCTGAGCTTGCAGATACTCTTTCAGATCAGTGTGAAATATTGCATCTATGACTAAATCTAAAGTTGTTTTTCAGTCCAATTGTGTCAGGCCATTGTCATAAGCATTTAAAATCCCTCAGCCTTTAAAAAAGAACACGGAAAATAATTTTTAACTTAATTCATTGCACATGCCGCTTATACCGTAGGTCAAATTTGTATAAGATAATGTGGAACTAATATACCCCATTCTTTCTTGTAGTCCGATTTTATGTCAACTTGAATTTGAAGAGAACAAGTAATGAAAGCAACAGGAAGTACAGACAAAAATTACTGTGGATTCTTTGAAACAATTCCGAATTTGTCAGTCCATAAAATATCTTTTATGTATTATTATTTGTTATGTTGTTGTTTGATAATAATTCACACATTTACAATTATGAATAGGCAAGGCAAGGCAAGTTTATTTGTATAGCGCCATTCTTACACAAGGCAATTCATAGTGCTTTACAGAAGCAAGTAAATACATCGGAAATTAAAACAAAATCAATTAAAAAAAACAAAACAAAAAAACAATCAATTATGAATATGAAACTTTTCACATTAAATAAGATGATTTTAGAAGCAAAAATAGCATTTGTTCATATCAACTTTAAAAATCCCAAATCCCTTTTCTGTGACTTGACATCATACTTCCTCTATAACTTCCGCAAATGAGGGGCCCCTTTACTTCCGGTCCGTTTACGTATCGTAGTTGTCTATTCATTTATGGTTTCACTATTTAGTCATGACTCCTGGGGGATTGAACATGGCCTAAAATGAAAAAAGGGTGTTTAAAATGTAAGCGTCATGAGTGGACAAAAGTGGAGCACTGCTGCGTTCCTCTGTGAAGTCAACAACCTCCCATAATTCGTCGTTAAATACTCTTAGTAACTTCTACAGACACCGGCTGTAGAACGTCCCTTCATCGGTAGCTGACAGCTGGCTTATTGAAAACCAAGTAGAGACCGTGCACAATACAACAACTTAATAATCATTAACTTGGTGTAAGCTATTATTTTGAAAAACTCTCATCCGGAAACAGGAAATTGTCACCCAGAAGCTATTAGCCAAAGGTTGTAGCTATTCCTGAGGCTAACAGTTTCCGAGATTTAAGATTCTTACTGTCAAGCACTTAACAGTACAGATTATTATTCATTGTTCTTCAAGTTCCTGACCATTGAATTAGGTCCAAAAGGTAAGATACTTAAATAAGATACGCAAATACAGAATTTTCATGCAATGAACGTAAATAACAGGTCGACGCTAACGCTAGTCGGTTAGCTTAACTGTTTGTCAGCATCGAGCAGCAAGTATCTCAGATGAACTACTATCAGAAAGTTGTTTTGTTGAATTAATTTAAGTGTTGTGGATACTGCAAGTCTGTTATTTAAATAATTTAGGTGTAAATTATGTTATTCATCATTATGCAGAAATGGCTGCGGATTGGTTGGGTAGTTTAGTGTCCATTAACTGTGGGCCGACACTGGGAGTCTATCAAGGAGAAGTATCATCTGTGGACCAGACCAGCCAAACTATCTCTTTAAAACAACCTTACCACAATGGAGTCAAGTGTCCAGTCCCCGAGGTCACGTTCAGGTAAAACTTGGCGTTTAATTATTTCCCCCACTAGCTGACTTTGCATATAGATCTGTTTCACATCTGTGGTTTGTCTTCTCTTTCTGCAGTGCTATTGACATCAAGGAACTAAAGATTTTAGATATTAGAAATGGCAACATACGGACCAGCAATTCTGTGCCTACAAAAATTGGCACTGCTCCAGTTGCAGTCCCAAAGGGTGACCCCAGGTCTGTGGAGAAAGTTAACTCTCCTCAGCATTGCTCTAAAAGCTACGGAGAGCGTCATCTGGATGTTCCTGGACAGCCCAAAGGATTCCGTCGAAGACACAACTCTTGTAAGACCACATTTCTACAATTCTGTCACAATAAATATAATTACTACTGTTCATTGCTCTGCATAGAGATGATCAATTAATTTACTTTCCCATTAGGGTCATCTTGCAGTCGAGGGCCAAGTCAAATGACACCGAAGAAGAACGGGGTGAAGAATGGTCAGATGAAGCAAAGAGATGACGAGTGTTTTGGGGATGGTGTGGATGAAGAACTGGAAACCGATTTTGATTTTGAAGGAAACTTGGCTCTTTTTGACAAAGCAGCAGTTTTCTCAGAGATTGACATATCAGAGCGTCGTAATGGTGCAAGGTCACGTGGGACACCACAAGAGCAGACACCTTCGCGGTACCGTCACGATGAGAACATCCTGGAAGGAAAACCTATTGTGTACAGACAGATTACTGTACCACAGCCTGGGCCCAAAGAATATTGCACTGGTAAGTGTTCCTCAATGCTAAAAATGTTAACAAATGATAATGCTAGGAAATTAATGAAAGTTGCATATTTGTGTCCTTTCCCTTATAGATTCTGGGCTTGTTGTACCCAGTATTTCCTATGAACTTCACAAGCGTCTGCTCTCTGTTGCTGAGCATTATGGTCTGTCGTTGGAAAGAAGACTTGAAATGACTGGAGTGTGTGCCAGTCAGATGGCACTTACTTTGCTTGGTGGCCCCAACAGGTAAGCATGTAGTGACGGTTTATATACAACTTACTGTTAAATTTGATAATGGTCAGAAAGTATGTTGTTAAAGTAAAAAAAAAGGTGAAGACTTAACCAAGGATGATTGGTTTGTTTTTACTTTAGTTTTAATACTTAGTATTATGAATGTTTTTTTTTCCAGATTCACTCCAAAAAATTTACACCAGCGCCCCACAGTTGCTCTGCTGTGTGGCCCCCATGTTCAGGGAGCTCAGGGCATCAGTTGTGGTCGTCACCTGGCTAATCATGAAGTAGAGGCAATCCTTTTTCTGCCAAACTTTGTCAAGATGCTTGACTCAGTCACCAGTGAGCTCACACTCTTTAACAAGACTGGGGGCAAACAGGTGTCAAGTATCAAAGGTGAGCCTTTTTTTTCTTTTTATTATGTTTTGACTTTATGTATTTGCAGCAAGCTAAACCCTAATATTTTTCTTTCTCACCCTTCAGACCTTCCAGACACCCCGGTTGACCTAATCATTAACTGCCTGGACTGCCATGAGAACACATTCCTGATGGATCAGCCTTGGTACCGAGCAGCTGCAGACTGGGCTAATCGGAACAGAGCGCCAGTGCTCAGCTTAGACCCTCCTGTGAGTGGGCAGGGTCAGGCAGTTGAGGCCAAGTGGTCCCTCTCTCTTTGCCTCCCGCTTCCCCTGGCTGAAGGTGCTGGCAGGGTTTACCTGTGTGACATAGGTATTCCTCGCCAGGTGTTCCAGGAAGTTGGAATCAAGTACCATTCTCCTTTTGGGTGCAAGTTTGTCATCCCACTGCACTCTGCATGAGGGGACTGACGGTTAACACGACAGATTGAATCTTTCACCATTCTTGACTGGGTTTGGGCGTTTGAGCTTCTGTTTTTCTGTTCATCCCTTAGTTTTCTAACTCATCAACATGTGAAAAGTATTTTTTCCTCTATGAAGGACCATGGTTTCCTACGTTAGGTCTTCAGGGACGTTAAGCTTACACCTGGTTTACACAGGATGCGTGGCGTGTGCTTCGCTGCTGTGTGGTATTACTGCTGTGTCTTGCTTGTTTGTGTGTTCACAATAGCTGCATGTCTGCTGCATCTTACTTGTGTGTAAGAGTCAGCCTTTCACCCAATAAGTATTACACCTGCTAAAATTGATTTGAAAATATATTTTTGTTTTTCATGCATTCATACTCAGCCTAGACACTAAAACTGCTGTGCAAAAGATCTTTTCTATTTTTGCTGGGAATAGCACGTGTCACACAAAAACATAGGTAAGACGCTGGAACATAAAAATGTCCATGCCTGAGACATACACCTCTCGCAGGCGGTGTGAATGCACTGAAAACGTGAGCTGACAATGACAATGCAGCAGCGACACACATGCCACACGCACCATATGTGAACCAGGCCTTATTGATTGAGAAGAAAAAAAACTTTTAAATCATTGAAAAAAAGGAGAGTCATCAAAAGTAAACATATAGTTGTATTTGCATATTGTACATACAATTCTATTTACATATTGCAAGGTATTTCAATGATAGGTTTCTGTACAATACACACAGAGTTTAGTTTTAAATTGAGTAGGACAATCTGACTTAAAAAGGAGAGTCTCTGAATGTTCATTGCAATCTATCGTTATTCCAAAGCCATGTAGTGAATGAGAACCAGTAATGAATACATGCAAATGTGGGATTATTACATCACTCTGGATGATACAACAGAAATTGCATATATTTTTTTCCGTTATGATTACTTGTGGCTTTGCTCACTGCCTTCCAGATTTTTATCAGGATAAAATCTTCAGCCAAAGTGAATTTTCATCTGTGTGTTGTCAAACTAAATGGACGTGGATTTGTCTGGTCACTGGAGAGAATCCAGATATCACTTGTTTTGTTTGCCCGCGGTATATTGTGTTAATAATAAGGGCTCAGATAAGATGAAACCGCATCCAAAACCATTATCAGTCCCTTTTATAGTGATGGTTTTGGAGAAGTTAACAGACTTAATTTTCGAAAAACTGAAGAAACATACCATTGTCTTTGAAAGCTTCAGGTCTTTAACTATAAATCATGACCATTTAACATTTCTACTGGTCATTTGCTGGCAACTGTTTATACAGTATTTTTGGTTTTCATTCATTGCCGTCTGAAAATGAATGAACAGTTTCAAAATTGGTTATATTGTTATTTTCTTCTTACACTAACAAGAATAAATGTGGACTTGATGTTTGGCAAAATAATCTTATACTAAATAGAAATGAGTAGAAGCCAGTGGATACCTGGAACAATAGAAAATAATACATATTAGTTTCTTATAGTAACTCTATAGCGTTTTGATTTGCAGATGGTTAGGAGCTATGTAAGATGTTAAAGATTTTATATGGCCTGGCTGAAAACCACTGGTATAGCAATGGAATTCAGCTGGGAATGTCAGTTTTCCAACTAAAGTCATAAAATACAGCATTAGGAAAATTTTGATTTCAACCCACAGAAAAGGAAAAAAATCTCTGTACCAGTTAAAAGTGGCTTATTGTGATGAGAAGCTGTTGACAAAGTTTTGTCTGAATGTATTTGACCATTACTTTTGTTTATCCTTCCCCCAAAACATAGACTGTGAAACATACATACAAAGTTGGCTGTATGATTGCTTATTGAGGCCTTGGCGGAGGAGTCATTTGTAATGTAAGAGCTTTTCAACAATGCTTTGCTGCATCTTTCATAATACCTGCGGCCCGTATCGCTGAGATCACCAGAGTTTAAAAACACTGAATAGACTTACAAGGTTACAAATCTTACTGTTTGGTATTTGATGTATTTTTTTTCCCACGCATAAGCTCAAGGATAAAATAAACCTTGTTATGTTTTCTCTGTGTACACCAGTCTGCACAGGGTTTGAGCACTGAATCAGTGAAATTTACTGCCATGCACAAATGTTTTGTCCTTTCTCCAACATTCCTTCAGCCTGATGTGTCATGTCACATCTGTTGAGACAAGCAGCCAGTGTTACTAAATGTGAACATAAGCTGATGTGTGTTTGTCTTTGGCCACCAGGGGGCTGTGAATCCACATGGTTTAGTGGAGGCTTTTCCTCATTCTGTTGTAAAAAAAATAAATAAAAAAATGGCAGCTTTATGTACCTAATATTTCATTCCACTATGAATGGTGTGACTTCTTAATAAAATGTGATCAACCAGTTAATGAGAATACTCCTGTTAGAAAGGAAAATGGTTTAAAAGGAGATTTTGTTTCCTTGTTTTGAAAAAAATTGTTTTGTTGTACTGCAATGGATGTTGTGTCCATAAAGGTCAGATTTCAGTTCAGCAAAGCCACATTGAATGAAGAGGGGAAGATTTTCGGCCACAGTACTTTTGTGACCAATGTTCACACTTAAGCTTCCTGTGTAGAACAAAATGTCCAGTGGTTTTGTGTTACATCTGCAGATTAAAGCAATTTAAAAAGAAATAACCACTGTTGATGTTGTGGGACTTCTTTTGAACATTACCTCATTGATTAACACTGACATGGGTTCAGTGCAGTGTTGTAGTTAAGACAGCAAAAACCAAGAGCAAGCCAGTCTGAAACCAAGACCAGTCATATCATGTTTTTTTGCTTCCTGAAATCAAAAATATAATACTCTCTTCTACAGATCCACATATAAACTTTTATATACAAGAAGTAGCACATTTCACTATAATGTAAGTTCTAAATAACCACTTGTTGCTTTGTAGTATGGCATTGGTTGCATTTAAAGATATGTTTTCTGTCCAATCACAACAATGATTCATACAAAAAGAGGTCTTGAATACTACAACTCGTATTCAGTAAAAGCCTATATTTAACCGGATGAATTTGACGGTGGTGCGCATGCGCGCTGCAAAACCAAGGTGGGGCAAAAAAAACTTGAATGTTTCTTGGGGAAGAAGGAGTGGAACACTCAGAAGAATTTGAATCACATACAATTCATCGCTGTAGTTTGACAGTTTGAGTCCTCGCGTTATATTTTTCTTACCAACTTCTTTTACAGAGGGACAGTGAAGTTTGTAAGAAAGTTTTCTTTTTCTTTCCTGTATTTAAAGTTATTTAACCCAGCATGATGTTGACAGGAGACGCGGCAGCAGCAGCAGCAGCAGCATCAGTATTGGCTGTTTTGTTGAGATGATTTGCTGAAATCACCTGAGAGATTTCACTTCCTCATCAGGACTTCATGTGCTTGGCTCGTTGACATCAACTCCATCGTTACTGACGTGGTCAGTGGGAATTTAGCTGCTGCTGATGAAAACTGCCTGGTTGTAGCTGACTCACCTGTCATTGCCCTCCAATCTTTGACAGGTAAGACTTTATTCTGTAATCTGGCTTCTTGATGCAGAGATGTGTTGTTGTGTAATTAAACCTTGTAGCCATAAAATCCTGTTATGGTTATGTACTATAGTAGTTATTTAATATACAATAACATAAAGCGTATAATATACTGACGTTTTGAAGCTGCAGGAGTTCACAGTAAAAACACAGGTTTTTGGCTAAAGTTGGCTAATAAACATGCGATATGGTCTTATTAATAACCTCCTCCCTCTGCTTCCACTGGTCTTCTGAGTTGCAGCTCAGGACGGGACAATATACAAAATGATTGTGCATCGTAATTAAAACGCAATATTGACGTCATCGGGACAATCGCAATTTCGCAAATTGGAGGATATCTCTAATATCTTCCATGAGTGACAGAAATTCTCCAAAATACAGTCGTAGTGGCTTTTTTTTGGAGCGCTTTAAAGGTCCAATATGTAAGAATTAGTGACATCTAAGGGTGAGACTTCAGATTGTAAACTAATGGAAGACTCCTCTGCTCAGGGGAACTACGATAGCCTTTACATACTAGAAAAGATGCTGTTCAAAACGCAACTGTTTTTAGAGCAATTTTACATACTGTACATGTGGGTAGTGTATTTATTATCTGCCAATACGTTTTCCTCAAATTTTACACACTGGCCCTTTTTGAGATTCTCGTTTTCTACTTTACAATGTTCATTAACATTAAAATCATGTTTTTGGTAACATGAGTAATGTTTTTGTAACACCATTAGTTCTGTTTCCTCTGTATCTACCAGCTTTTAATAGATCATATCAGGATATGTTGATATCTGTGGATGTCTTACAGATGTGAGAGTATGGACTGAAGGTTCTGCCCATTTATATGTATGCATTTAAAGATGCAAACATATTAAAACCTTTATCATATCGTGATTGCAGCTAATTTTGCCAGGATAATTGTCCATATCGTTTTGTGTCTTCTTGCTGCAGCATCATCATCATGCAGCTTGCCACATTGCTGTATGACTACATGGTAGATAACAGTATTGCTATTGATGTTACTGTGCTGATGCCAGAGCTCAGCGCTGGGTCCCTGAGCTGTACTCAGAAAGAGGGTTATTATTGAATGGAAATGCCTGCTAGTGTGATATTGCCTTTAATTCTGATGAAAATATTAATTGAAAGATTTGGAAAAGCCACCAATGTGCAAGTGCCAAAAAAACGCAGCAGCATTTTGTCAGAGAGAGAAACTGAGGGCCACTTGTTTGTTTCTGGATGATGCCCATCCAACTTAGACAGGATTTCCCTCAAAGGTCAGCAACTTTCTGAAAAAAGACCAGTGCCAGTCTGATGCTTGCTGACAGAGTCTTTAACAGTTTGACAAAACTGTAAATGTAAGCTACTCACACAGTACAAAGAAAGCTCATGAAACCACAGCAAAGCCTTGCCGTTACCCTGCAATGTGTCATGCATGGCTGCATTAGCAGAGCAGCATTGCACTGCGTTGTGTGCAAAACACTCCAGCAAGGAAGTGACTGTCCACTGTTCATGCATGGCAACTTTGCCTAGTACGCTGTATCAGTTTTGATACCTTCATTTGGTAACATCAGCATCAGTTATCTAAT
The DNA here is from genome assembly GCF_019176455.1 of Solea senegalensis. NCBI lineage: Eukaryota > Metazoa > Chordata > Actinopteri > Pleuronectiformes > Soleidae > Solea > Solea senegalensis. Next base: position 14,363 of record NW_025320929.1, on the reverse strand, counting down.
GTTCTATAAGCATCCACACCTTCATTGGGCTGTCTGGTTAATGCAAAGTTTACTGCAATGTCTGAAGAACAAGCATTCATTTTTATTCATTCTGTATGAGCCTGTGGGGCTCGTATGCAAAACTGTCTGATATTAAGTCAATACAAAAATAGCTTGTACCAAGGGTCTAACGCTTTATACCTCCTCGCACAGTTGTGTGACTGAGCAGTGCTGCTTCACTGGAATCCAGCTGTTGTCTGAGAGGCAGAGATGACTTCCTCCTCTGAGAAGAACATCTGCAGGCTCTCAGGCCCAGCTGGGTGAACTGTGGGCACATTTCATCTTTCCCTCCTCCTTTCTTCAGTGTTTCTGTTTAGTACCCATTGGAAAGAAAACAATAAAACAAACCTCGGTGGAGATGGACAAAAATAATTGTATCCTTTACACTTCACTTGGCTCAAAGCTTTCAAAGCAGCTGCAGAACATCGTGAAGCTGGAGGGTCAGAATGAGAGGGCACATTACCACTGCCCCCTGTGGCATGTGGAGGCTGCAAACAAGAGCACAGTACTTTAATAATACTAAAACATAATAAAGATCATTGTGATGTTCTTACAATAGGATGGTGGCGGAATAATACATTAATATAGAAATACCTAATATGAACCTGAATATAATGCATCCATAAGTAAATCTCATTTTGTCGATTACACATTGAGGTGAAGCTAGTTTTTGGTATGTAAAGATAAGTAGTTCATTCCAGTGGTACAAGTGTCAGAACATTCCATGGAAGTACAAGATGAATGTGATAGTTCTAAAGATGATTAATGCAGCATGAAAGATAAAAAGGTTCAGGTGCACCAATCTGTATTTGTTTTACCCCATTTTATTCAGTCTTTGTCTAGTATTTGTGAAATATTGGGTAATTAGACTCTTTGTGTCTTCAATCGTCATTTAAATGAGATAAGTGATGCAGAATGAATTAAATGTGTCTTTGGTGGAAGTGTTAATAACACATTTGAAACTTGAAGAAGTGTGACAATCCACTAATACATTTGTGTATTAGGTCAACAAAACACATTATGCTAGGTTCCCATGTGAGCCACATAGTGTTAAAACTAAATCAAGCCAAAGCTGCAGTGCTGAATGCTTGTTTAAATTAGATGTCTCACATACACACACCAAAAAGATTTTGATTTGTTTTACAGTATTAAGTAAAATAATATGTTTAATGTTTAATATTTTCCTTTGGAATGTAGTAAAGAAGAAGTATAACGTGGTTCGTAGAAAATGCAAATCCTTCCACATCAACTCTGGTCCTGCTCACTTCACTGTGTTAAAAAAACTGAGTATAATCAGCATTTTGACGTTTTGTCTGGAGACAGGTGAGGGAGTGGCAGATTCAAACAAGACCGAGAAGATATTTCTACATTCCTGTTCTGTCTTGCTCTGTGCCGTCAACCTACCACTGACTTGTACAGTTTGAGCTAAAACAGATTGCATAAGGCAAGATGATCAACCAGTCTGAGAGAAGGATTGTAAGGGAGGCCAAGAGTAAGGAGGGACTTACACAAAGCTATATGAGCTTTGTTTAAGTGACACGAAAGTCCTATTCATTCGTCACTTGTCACATTTCTATGTTCTTTTCTGGCTCTGTTCATTTTGTATGCACACTTGGTTTGCTGGTTTCCTGTTTCAGTTACTGATTATTTTGTGGCAGACATTATATGTCATGTGGATTCAACAAATTCACTGCTTGTAATTATTGTTACATCATTGTTATGCATAGAAAAGCTCAAAATATGTTTAAAGTGTGATACAAAATGTGATACAAGAAACTCTTCATATCTTATAACTTAACACATCACCACCTTGCATCAATATAGAGTGCTTAATATCATGCATTAATGCTCCATATATTTTATCTCTAATAGTAAATATTGAACTGATTCTTGATTGAAAACTTAAATCGCAAGTCAAATTGCAATATCTGTGAGGAAAATTACAGTAAACATTTTCCCCAAATCAGTAACTTAGAGGGTGCAAACCTCCACCACCACTCAGTTCCCCACAGTGTCAATCCACTGAAATCTAATCACTTCTTCCCTGGGCCATAACCTACATTCCCAGAAAATATCATCCAAGTCTGTCCTGTACGTTTGAGGTGCGTCCAAAAACATGAGGCTGAGGTAATAACATCAACAAAAGACACACGTTGCAGAGTAAAATGGGAATAATAATTTCCAGCTCATTAAACAGACGGATGATGATGGACTTTTTAGTGAGTTATTAGAAGTCCTAGGGTCAGTAGTTAATCTCTTGCTCACAATTGTGTGCTTGTGTGCTTACAGAAAAGAGCAAGCTGTGGCTCCAGTTTAGAGCTCTTCATAAATGGCAATGTGACTCCATGACAGACTGAGTTCTGTCCCATTCAGGCTGCTGCGGAGATGCATTCACTGTCCTCTGCTCTGTGTCATCATTATTCCAGTTGATCCTGCTTTTCCACCAAGGACTTTGTTCAGAAATATTCTGTTTGGAGTCTAATATTCTCATTAAGTGTCCATAGTGTGACGGATTTTGTCACCTAAATACTTGCTGTAATAGAGTTAAAATGTGATGAAGCATTACGACATGAAAACTTAAAAAAACATTAACCCCAATATATTCTAATGCAAGGTTGATAACTTAAAGGTAGGAAACGGTTTCCAACAGTAAATTGCAAAGATCGCAGAACTATTAAAAATACAACAATACTAATTGGGTTGTTTTAATTTGGGATTTTGATATAATAATTATGATTATGCTCACCATTATTGTTCATCCCTATGGATAACATTTGGTCCATTGATGCACAGATTGATCAGAGATCGCTGGAGTAACATCTGCATCAAACTAGATGATAACCCAACAATAGTTGTTGAGATAGTTCCCTCTTTCTTGTGAAGTTTTTGCATTTCAACAAAACTATTTGAGACGAGAAAGTCACTTTGATCAAACTGCTTGTGATTCATAGCAATTATAAACCTGTAATGGTGTCTCCTGGAGAAAAAGGTTATTTTTAAGTGACATAAGACTTAGATGTTTTGTTGTATACATTTCCATTTGTTTTCCTTAATTTTGATTCCACATGGCCTTGTTCTGGTATTCCTGATTTTCCAGTGCAGAGAGTCAAAGAGTAACTTAAAAAAAATAGTTTGGGATGTGCAGGGGGCAAAGTGGTGTTGTTGTCTTTGGTTGATGGGCGTGGGAAGTGTGTCCAGTTTTGTCCCTCGATACAGAAAGACAGCTGCAGTGCTCCATAGGGGAAAGACATCCGCCACATCCCTGTCATACTGAGCAAGGACAGTTTTCAGTCTCATGTGTGTTTGTAAAGGCACAGGTTATGAAGTCATATGTGCGAAGACACACAGCACGTGTTCGGACAGTGATGTGATGTTTTTATTTTCCCCTACCCTAATATAATTCTGAATTTGCACTCGTATACAGGAAGCTGATTGCATAGCAGTGGAGAAGTTGGAGGGATGTGACCTCATGTAAAGTGACACATCTATCAAAGCCAGGACTTGCCCTGACCGTTGAGCTTTTGCCACCTTTCCATGGGAACTGATACAGGAAGAGAGGAAGTGGGGTTCTGAGGGGGAGTGGGGAGCTGAGCATTACTTGATTCAAAGGTCATAGTTTCATAAAAACGCCTCTGCTCTGGCTTGTTGTTTATGTATCATGGGAACCCAGCCCTGGGTGTTTTAGGTTTGCTACAGTTGATGCTTTATTGGTGTAAAGATATATCCCCTTGGGCCTGGTCTGGTCACATCTCACCATGAGTTTACATTCCAACATTGAAAGAGCTTTCTTGATTCTTGTCAGTGATTACCGTTGATAACAATTAGGTCAAAAAGGACAGTTTTGCCATATAAAATGGAAAGAACATAGCATATTGTGTTTTATTTCCTTTATGCTTCAGCCACACTATTGTCTTTTTGTGTGTGTAATTGGTTCATCTACTCACTTGAAGCTTGTCTTCAATACACATGCATACTTCTGCGTCATGGAAACAGTCTGCTGTGGTTGTGAAAGTGTGATATAAAAAAAGACTGCTTAGTTCTGTTTTCTGCTCAAGGTATTTTTTACTGACACTGCTTGACAATAAACTACACACTACTGCGTTATGATACTTGTCGATCTGAACCTCTGGGCACCTTTGCCCTGCAAAGCCACATATTGACTGTGTGCGTGTGTGTTTGTGGGTGTGTGTGTGTGTGTGTGTGTGTGTGTCAGCTCTAATGGTAGCAGCTGGAGAGCCTCAGCTTTGAGAGGATTGAACCACCTCATCATGACAGAGGTCCAGGTAAGACACACTATTATCAATTCACAATCATACATTTAATTTTTTTTGTTTACTTGTTATTAAATGCCCATCTCCTTCCCCCGTTAGACACCATGGCCGCAGGGCACAGAGTGTGTGGCAAGGTACAATTTCAAAGGCACATCAGAACAGGATCTGCCCTTTAACAAAGGAGATGTGTTGACGATAATTGTCGTCACAAAGGTAATGTTTCACATCAACTCTTTTGCCCTGTTTACCTCCATATGAAGTGTACACATATATATTTTTTAAATTATTTGAATGTAATCTATCTGGTATTTTGTGTCGCAGGATCCAAACTGGTACAAAGCTAAAAACTCTGCAGGTCATGAGGGAACAATCCCAGCCAACTATGTTCAGAAAAGGGAGGGCGTAAAATCTGGTGGAAAGCTGAGTCTAATGCCGTGAGTACACTAATTATTGGGGTACATTTTTATTCTGGTGGCCAATGTAATATTTGACTTTCAATGCAAACTGTTTTAGGTTTATATATCTGTTGGTGTAAATCAGAAACACTGTCACCTCTCCAGCCTCGTGTGGTGTTTGCAGTTTTGGCTAAAATAGCTTGACTTTTCCCTCTTCCCATGGCTCTGTGGTCACTGAGGGTGGTTGCCTATTTGTCGAGGCAGTTACGCCGTAGTTATTTGAATGGAGACCACGGTTGGGTCGGGCTGTCGTAATTGCAGTGCACTTGTGTGTGTCTGCAGCTCAGCTTTGCTTGAATTCTGCACAATATCCTGTTGTTTGTTTTCTATCTTGGAGTGAAACCATCTAAAAAGTAGTTGTGGGCATGTAAGTATGAATAACACATCATCAAGTGAAACAAGTAGTTGAAAAGAACCCCATTAAGAAAGTGATTATGAAATAACAAAGTAAATAACAGTATACCTTTTCATTAAAGTAATAATATAATATAATATAACAAGTACAGCTATTAAGTGATATACTTGAGCTTCCATTAGACTGTTCTTCCCAGCAAAGTCCAAAAATGGTGTATGAAATAGTCAAACATATACAATGTTTGTTTTATTTATTAATATCTTGTTGTACTAAATTGTAAAGGGCCCTGGAGTGGAGGTGTTACTTTAAATTACAGAACTGAAATGCAAAACTGTTTCAACAAACCTCTTCCTACAACTGAGAGGGAAGCGGTTTCTATTTCTGTGAAAATGTGACTTTAGAGTTCCAACATTTTCTGCAGCTGTTTTGAGACATGAACTTGGAGTGATGTCAGAGGATTCGGTACGGACATTCTCCGGGGTTTGCTGTTCACATATGACAAAAACAGCGGGAGATTCTCTGGGAGAGATAAGTCCACAAGAGCAGAAAAGTCTCTGGAGGTTTCAGGCGAGGGGGTGGAGTCTGGCTTTTAGCACACAGCAAGCAAGACATGTTGCTGTTAGGAGAATCTTCAGAGCAACTTCTGTGGTTTGCGTTCACACATTTCTAGAGAATCTCTAGACGTCCGTGCATGTCTAAAAGCAGCTCACGTGATATGTAGACTTAACTTTCTCATTAGGTCAGATGCAAAATAATTAGTAATAAAATAATTCATGTCAGGTATGTAAGGAGCCCGTCATGGTAAATATTGACATTACAACAATAGTTTCAAGAAAAGATGAAAATTCCCCACAGGCTTTAATCAGTAAAACAGATTCACATTGTTCACTCATTGATTTGTTAGTCCCTCTGACACACTTATCAATAATAGCTCGTAAAAGTGTTGGTACATGTCAATGCAGTGTCAGAGGCTTCATATTTATCCGTAAATATAAAGGTGCTTGTCCTTTATTGTGTAAATCAGTCATTTTTATTCTGATATGGTTTAATAATTTGTGCACAAAACCATATTGTGTGGGGAAATGAAAATATTTTTCATCAGATTATAGAACAGTGGTCACATGTGGATGATGCATCCTTTGTTAAAAATCTAAAAAAGAAAATCAGCTTCTGCTAATTTATTGTTTTCACTTACAATTAACTTTTTAGTGCTACCTGGAGTATCAGTGTTGGTGAAAGTACCGTCATTGTGAATTTTTGTTCAACACAGAGTGTTCTTTTCATTTCATTTGTATGACTCATTGATACAATTGGTTTTGGGTTTAATGATTTCTCTCTGGCTCCTTCACTTCCAGATGGTTTCATGGTAAGATAACGCGGAATCAGGCAGAGAGGCTACTTTGTCCACCTGAAACAGGCCTGTACTTAGTGCGAGAGAGCACCAACTTCCCAGGCGACTACACTCTGTGTGTGAGCTGCGATGGCAAGGTGGAGCACTACCGCATCATCTACAAAAATGGCAAGCTCACTATTGATGAGGAGGTGTTTTTTGAGAACCTCATGCAGCTGGTTGAGGTAAGACATGAAAATAGGTTTTATTTTACAAACAAGTTTTTCAGGTGTTAGCTGTGGTGCTATATTGAGCATTAATCCACTGTATGTACAGTGCAGTTTCCTGTTTCAAGAGTCCCCATATCATTGTGCTACTTCATAGACCACATACAGTTCCTGGAACAAATAATGAACAGGAAGTGACAAAGAGGAAGAGCGAGCAGCATGCTGAGGTTCAGTGTCCTAACCACAAATGAAGTGAAGCATTTTACATACAAGTGACTAAATGACTCCTTTTCCCTTGTGAAATGTATTTTAAAGAGCAGCATGCTTTATATTCTACTGAATCCAACAGATGTGCAAGTTCATTTGACCTAAAAATATGAAAAACATCATTCAGCCTGACTGTCCTTTCTCACTAAACTAGAATGCCCTCTACTGGTCATTTTGAAACATTGCTTTTCGAGAAACATTAATCAAAATCAGCTATCGGCTCATCTTTGAATCCAAATGAAACGTGATAAAGGCATGGTGGGACAATACAAAGACATTCTGCCTTCAGCCATTGTTGCTGCCAGTGAAGAAGTAGAAAAAGTGGAAGAAAGAGGAAAAATTCTTAGCATTTGCCTCTTTGGACTGATTGTCTATGACATGTCTGAGTAAAAACAGTCATCATTTGAAATTGCTTAAAATTACTTTTTTCCAGAAACACATCTAAGGAACATTGTTTCCACTTTGTGTTAATTTCTCACCTCATTGCTCCTGGTTATCTTCACTTGTATCTAGCACTACACCAAAGACGCAGATGGTCTGTGCACCGAGCTGATCAAGCCTAAGCTGGAGGAGGGGACTGTTGCAGCTCAGGATGAATTTTCCAGGAGTAAGGCTCAGTTCGTCAGTCTTTTAACAATTATAGCAGCCTTTCTGCTTATGTGCAGTTATGTTATGTGTCTGTAATCTCTCACATTCATGTTGTTCCTTCTTAAAATGACCTACAGGTGGCTGGTCAATGAACAGTAAGGACCTCAAACTGCAGCAAGTTATTGGAAAAGGAGAATTTGGAGGTAAGTTCACAAAACAAGCCTTAGTTATGTTTACAATGCAAAGTATAAGTGACTGAAAGCAATAAAATAAATTTATTTTATTGCTTTCATCACCGATCAAAAATGATAAAGTCAATTACAATCTATAATAGATTAATATGGTAGTGCATCAGAATACACATTCACCAGGATCTGCTGTGAGCAGTGTTTTCCTGCCACGTTTATGTCTTTTCAGGATCAAATTAATGCAGTTTCCGTGGTTATTCTCTAACAGTACTTTACTATTGTTGGTGACTGTTTCAGATGTCATGGTGGGAGACTACAGGGGGACTAAAGTAGCTGTGAAGTGCATAAAAAATGATGCTACAGCACAAGCCTTTATTGCTGAGGCTTCTGTCATGACGTAAGTTTTTTTTTTTTATTTAATATAAGACTAAACCCAAAATAACACGTCTATGTGCTGGTGTCTATCCTCAGGCAACTACGGCACGATAATCTGGTACAGCTGCTTGGAGTGATTGTGGAGGAAAATGGGAGTCTGTATATAGTTACTGAGTACATGGCCAAGGTAGGTGGTTCCCTCTCCGATCATTTACCTGCATCTAAAACATAGTTAAGAACATGAAAAAGCTTTTTCTTTTTCTTTTAAGGGCTGTTTGGTTGACTATTTACGTTCCAGAGGTCGAACAGTACTTGGTGGAGATGCTCTCCTTCATTTTGCACTGTGCGTATTTCTACAGTTGTCCACAATATTTTAAATGAAACTGTATTAAATGTAGACAGACATGTACAGTTCATGCTCAGAGGTTGAAGAATGTGACACATTAGTAATGATTTACTTGTTTACATACAGGCTTATTCAAGAATTATTATGATCGAACAAGCTGTCATTTTAGATTCAGTCAGTTACAGATGTCAACAGGGTGTGATAATTAAGTGTAAAAGGCAGCAGTGCAATAGTAAAAAGAAGACAAGGATAAATAAGTCTCACAAAATGTATTCTGCCTTTTTGACATTTTAGATGACAAACTGTAAAATGTAAAGTTAAATCAGGTTTGTTTAAAGAGTCCATGTTTTGTAGTAACATCAGGAAATTTGTTTAACATGAAATGGGAATTTGCTCTAGATAGTTGATTCAAGAATTGAGAGCTTAAAAAGGAAACATCCCTCAGGTTTACACCTTTCTCTTCTGTGCCTGTATAGTGATGTCTGTGAAGCCATGGCGTACCTGGAGGCAAGTAACTTTGTCCACAGAGACTTAGCAGCCCGAAATGTTCTGGTGTCAGACGACAACATCGCTAAAGTCAGTGACTTTGGTCTGACCAAGGAGGCCTCCTCCACTCAAGATACTGCGAAGCTGCCTGTGAAGTGGACATCACCCGAGGCCCTCAGAGAAAAGGTACACTGTTCTTTACTGAGTGCTGCACCACGTTTGGAAGTGTGCTTCACCATGTGTACCTACCACAAGACATCTCAGACATCTGTGTTCTTTTCTTAATTGGTAGAAATTTTCCACCAAATCAGACGTTTGGAGCTACGGGATTTTACTTTGGGAGATTTACTCTTATGGCCGAGTGCCTTACCCAAGAATTGTAAGTATCATAATCTTTCAAGGTGGAACTAAGTGCAAGATGAATTAATTAATTAGCATTCATTTTACAGTCTGTCCTTCTTCTTCCTTTTCTTCCAATATGTTATGGCAGGCTATACACTTAGAGGTGTAATGCTGCCCTCCACAGTTCAAAGTTCCCAATCACATTTTGAAGTCGAAGTTGCTCTTCATTCTTTGTAATAATCCATGAATTTAACATGTTGTTAACATGTTAAAATGACCTGATGCTTTGTGGTTTTTATATAATGTAATAAGTGAAATTGTAGAACAAGGCAGGAAATACTCCTGTTTAGTATCAAACTTTTAAGACCATATTTTTTGTCTCACGCATGAGTCTGTGTGACATTGTAATATTCTACTGTCAGTGAATTACTCTACTAATATGTCTTTTGTGCTTTTCCATAGCCACTAAAAGAGGTAGTACCTAGAGTGGAGAAAGGATACAAAATGGACTGTCCAGATGGTTGTCCTGAAGTGGTGTATAACATCATGAAACAGTGCTGGAACTTAGATCCTGCTGCTCGACCAAGCTTCCAGATGCTGAAAGAGTGGCTACAACATATCAGCCAAGGGATTGGAGGAAAACACTGAGAGATCTGACTGATAAGAAGCAAAGAAGTTACTGTTCTGCTTCTCTCATTTTGACAGCTTGGATCATAACATAAAAAAAACATTGTTATTATTGTTATTGTTATTGTTATTATTATTATTATTATTATTATTATTATTATTATTATTAATATTATAATAGACTTGATGTAAGACACAAAAGAATCCATAGCACAAGTATAAATATTCTCATGGACTGTATTATTTGTCAAAGTTCACAACAAATACATTTTCATAAACTGTTAATTATGACTGTCAAGCTGTAAATTCTATAGTGTCTCAGGTTGTTCAAACTGCAGTGACAACTTTGCCTCAGTTGTTCTTGTCTTAATGTGCTCTGTTATTAAGAGTGATCAAGAATGATGTCATATCAGTGAGTGCTGCCTCAGAGCCACATTCCTGTGGTGTGTGTGTGTTTTTTTTTAAATAATAACTTATGTCCCCTTCTTTCATATCCTGGGTCATTTTGGTGGCATTTTGTTATTAAATGAACTTCTTATGGATCGAGTTGAAAGAGGAAGGGCAGTTCAAAATGCAGCTTTGATACAACATAACCTGTTGTACTGTATTTAAACAAACAGTTAAGGTACACCCTTTCTGGATGAACTGGTTATATGTCAAAAAAAAGATGCAAAAGTGACATTTGACAATTGTCACCTTTACTACTGATATATATACATATATATATATATATATATATATATATATATATATATATATATATATATATATATATATATGTATAAACCCCATTCAGTTATATTATTCTTGGGTACATAATTTTTCATTTGATAATATATATATATGTGTATATATATATGTATATGTATATATATATATATATATATATATATATATACTGTATATACATATTGTTTTTTTTGCAAATCTTTGTATTTCGCCAACTATCTGGATTTTGTATGAAATGAGAAAAAGAAAACTTAAATAAAGTCGCTGTTTTTTCATGTTCGGAAATAGTTTTGCAATCAATACTTTTCTTTTTCATTAAAGATGTTTAAGTAAATATTGTAGCAATAGTTGACTGTATGAACTATCTTACTGTGATGCATTTAATTCAACTGTACAGTGTCATCCAGATTTATTTGCCTCATATTGCGGATACAGTAAAATGTTACATGTTTGTTTAAATAAGCCAATATTACTCAATTAATACAGGGGTTACTTTAATAGCCATTAATTACAGTAACAAAACATTTGTTGTTGGTTATTATTTCAAAACCTAAATCGATAATTGATTTATAATTCATTAACACTTCTTAAATTAAGTACGCTTAATTAAGCGAGTGTTGTCAAGCGGTGGCGCTAGAAAATTGATTATAAAAATATTTATAGAGGGTGAGATGGGAAATATGACTCAGTCGCTAAGGGACTAGACTGGTGGGACTGTTTTCTTTGTTGCACTCGGTGCGTCGGTAAAACCCATCCTGAAAACAGAGGTGGTGTGTCAGCGTTATTTGACAGAAAACGACCCGGCGCTTCTCTCAGCAGCTGCGCACTCACTCACTCATTCTTACCTTTGTGATGGATAATGAGACTGAGGTTTTCTATCGGCAATTGCCGAAAGTGGTAAGTCAGAAAGAGAAGAAAGAAATAACTTAATTTGCAGAAAGAAAGCGCAACTAAACGTGATAAACGTTTGTGAAAGCTACATGCTAACGTATACGTTTCCACTGTCACCAGGAGCTTCACGCTCACCTCAACGGTTCAGTCAGTTCCCAGACCATCGAAAAACTCATCAGCCGAAAGCCACATCTCAACATTGAGCACAGCATGACTGCTATTGGGAAAGGCCAGCGGAGGACACTGGACGAGTGCGTATAATTTTATTGGGCAGGGCTGTTTGATATCAAAAAGTTTAAATGACGATTAACTCATTATGTCAGCCATTCCCTGTAATTATCTAGAGTTAAATGCAACAAAATGACTGGATGGGACCATATATAAATGCTATTGCGATAAAAAGAACTCGGAATAAGTTGACGGTGGTTGACTTCCTGTACGGAATAATCAGCAAAGATTTATTTTCATGGATATTTTATTAGAGAAAGAGTTGGAAACGCTGTCTAGCTCATAAATATACAGTTCCAGTTATGTATTTTTGGAGTGCCACAAAGCCTTAATCATTACAGTCACTCCACGACCTCATTGACTGAAATTTTATTTATTTATTTATTTATTGTTAGCAATATTGCGATTTTAAGGTATTAATTGTGATAATTAGAAAAAAGAAAAGAGAGAAAAAAGCTTGAAAATAGATTTTATTTTGATCCATTAACTGGGAGCTTCAATTTTGGGCTCTGCCTTTATTTGGTTTGTAGACATAAGCATTTAGGGTCAGGGTACTAAAGTATAATCCGTATTTCTGACAAAGCCAAAATACGGAAACAGCGCCCCCTTTTCTTTTTTTGTGGAAAAACGGATTTTGCTCTCAGCATCAAAACACGCAAAAAACGAAAAAAACAAATAACGGCCCAAATTTGGTTTTTGCAAATCCCTTTTTTTCATTTTTTGTTTCTCATTTGTTAATGATGGACAGACCAGAAGTGGAAGTGGCATCTAACAACTTCAAAATAAAAGTAGCGTGCTTATTATCTTACTTATTATCATGCATAATAAAGTAATGCATGATAATAAAGTAAAAAAACCCAAAAACTTATTATCATACACTGTTATAGACTACCGTTCTCTTTCTACAGCCATGTATGGTTCACATTTATTTTTGTTAAGTGAAACTATAACAGCTGGTTGTTTTGGGAGAGTGTGATACATTATTATTTTAGCTGAGTGTGTGAATGCACATTGTGGAAAACCTTTACCCAAATTACATTCCCTGCCTAAATAAAGAGCATCCATAAAGTCCCCAACAGAGGTCCCCATCATGCATCAGGCTTCAAATCACAATAATAGTGTTAATAATTATTAAAAATGAGAACTCAGGTCTACATGAAGAGTAGACCTGAGCTGCGATCGCAAGCTTCTTATTTCAGCCAACACCTCCAAACTAGTTACCCCGGCTCATATCACCACCAAGCCTTGCAAAATCAAGAGAGCAACATAGAGAGGAGTGCCCTCAGTCAGCTGGTCTGGAGGCTGACCACCACCAACCCTCCCCTGCCTCAAAACACCCCCCAAACCCTCTAGCCATCAGCATAAAATCAATTGATGATGCAACACACGACCATGACATCATTCATTCTATAAGTACAAGTCATTCTATGTTTTTGTTTTTATTTTACATCAAATGAATTGTTTTTAAATGAATGAATGACATTTAATAATAAGACATTTATGTATTTAATTCCAATGTGAAAGAATGTGAGATGCATTTTAGTCAATATTTATTGATTGAATGTTGTCACTTTGACTCGTTCACAGTTTTCACTTGTTAACAATGTAAAAATGATGTTAACGCATTAATCACAAGAAGTCTCATTCATGTGCTCATCATTCATTTTTAAGCAGCAGTTACTGGACACCTGGACCCAACTGTGTGGTCAACAGTCCAGGGAGTGAACCTCTGTCAATTTTTGGGCTTTTTTTTTAAAATGTGAAATTAAATGGTATAACCCCCTGCTGTCATCGCTGCGGGGTAGCACAGCCCAGCCCAGCCCCAACCCCCCACCACTACAATCGCAGTGAGAGTGTGCATAGCCGGGGCCAGGTGTTTGGAGTGTGGTGGATTTGAACCAGCCACAGCCGGACTGGCACAATCTCACGGTTGCACACAAATCCACCAGGCCACAAACTCTTTTGAGCTCTTGATGGTTTTCAGTCTTCACTGTGGCTGTGGAACTTTAAACCTTCAAGTATAAAGTAATTGAACTGTCAATATCAGGACTGAAAGGCTGCTCTCTAACCAGGTGAGCTAACTCAGGTTTTCTCAGACCAATTCACTCTGTGTTGAATATTGTGCTTAAAAACGTGCTTCATCCAAGATTGGAACCCCTGACCTCAGGAGCTCTTGTCTTTGACTAAACCACCTGAGCTATTTGTCCTCATGTAGGATCTCTTAAAAGATCACACTGTGCTCTTCCTCAGCTGGTTAGAGAGCAGCCTTTCAGTCCTGATGTTGATGGTTCAATTCCTTTATACTTGAATGTGACAAAGAAATTATAGTTAAGTGTGTCGTCCAGAATGTGACAAAAAAGTCATAGTTTAGTATGTCGTCCAAAATTTGAAAAAAAGTCATAGTTAAGTATGTCGTCCAAGAATTGACAAAAAAGTAATAATTTAGTCTGTCATCCAAAAATTGACAATCAAGTCATTGTTTAGTATGTCGTCCAAAATGAGACAATAACATTCATAGTCTAGTATGTCGTCTAAAATGAGACAAAAACATTCATAGTCTAGTATGTTGTCCAGTATGTGACAAAAAATACATACTTTAGTCTGTCGTCCAAAAATTGA
>NW_025320928.1:0-16585 GCF_019176455.1 Solea senegalensis | reverse complement strand
ACAAGTTTTACGGGTTGTAAGAGTTTCTCCTTTTGTTGTGAAAAATATGAATGAACGCCAACTTTGGCGCCCCCTATCTCAAAAACCATGTGACATTTTAAAAAACTTTTAATAACTTTAGATCCTCAACTTATTCACAGTGACCTCAACCAGTTTGAAGGTGATCCCTTTAAAGCTCTACGACAAGTGCGTTCACATACCATTGGTGCGAAATGGCCAAAATCTGCGAAAAATGTACTTTCAATCCAAAATGGCGGCTTTCCTGTTCGTTTTAGAGGTTCGGCTACGCTGACTTTTTTGACCGTCTGGACCTAACGAACGCGTGAGTACCAAGTTTCGTGCATGTACATTCAACGTGCTCCTCAGGAGGACAAGTTTTACGGGTTGTAAGAGTTTTGCCTTTTGTTGTGAAAAATATGAATGAACACCAACTTTGGCGCCCCCTATCTCGTACACCGAGCGACATTTTAAAAAGCTTTCAGTAACTTATGCTCGGCAACTTGTTCACAGTGACCTCACTAATTTTCAAGGTGATCGCACAAAAACTCTAGGACAAGTTCATTCAAATATCAGGTGTCATAGTGGCTGCTGTCACAAGGGGGCGCTGTTTTTGAAAGTGAATATTTTCAAATAGGTGTCTTCAGGGCCAGACTATCATCAATCCTAGCAAGTTTGGTTCAGATTGGACTCAGTTTCGCAAAGTTGTAGCAGTTTGTTTTTTTGTCACAAATATCTGACTTTGCAGTGTTGCTATGGCAACACCGTTGAACCATTTGTTATCATAATAAGCACGCATCATCTTTCATGTGTTTTTAATGTTGTCACAAATTTTGAGTTTGATACGATTAAATATGTAAAAGTTATTACCGAAATTGTGTATTTGTTGTATTTTCTGTTACCACAAGGAGGCGCTGTGCTAAAAATGTACAGTTTTTCCACAGACTTCTTCAGCAATGATCCATCATCAACCCTAGGTAATTTGGTTGGGAAGTGACCTTCTATCGCAAAGTTATAAGAGTTTTGTTGCCTGTGGCGAAAAATAAAAATTTTCACCAACTTTGCCGGCCCCTTTCTCGTACACCATGATACTTATTAAAAAGTTTTTAGCAACTTTAGATCCTCAACTTGTCCAAAGTGACCTCACCAAGTTTGAACGTGATCCCATGTAAGCTCTAGGACAAGTTCGTTCAAATACCGATGGTGCGATATGGCCAAAATCGGCAAAAAATGAATTTTCAATCCAAGATGGCGGCTTTCCTGTTCGTTTTAGAGCTTCGGCTACGCTGACTTTTTTGACCAGCCCGACCTAAGGAACGCGTGTACCAAGTTTCGTGCATGTACATTAAACATGCTCTTCAGGCCCACAATATTTAGGGGGTGGAGCAGTTATTTGTCCCGCCCACTTTCATTTTTTAACGCACATTCCCCGAAACACTAACAAACGTAAATTTACACCAGGTCTGATGCGCTTGCAAAAATTGGTGAGTTTTGGGGCATGTTCAGGGCCTCAAAAATGCGATTCATTTGGTAGGCGGAAGAAGAAGAAGAAGAACTAGTACCGCAAGCGGTAATTGACGGGTTCGAGCTTGACGGCTCGCGAGTCCCTGTGCGTCCACGTCGCAGCGCGAGTCCTCTTCCTCATCTTCCGTTCATTCACCGCTTGTGGTACAGGTTATTTTCAGCTGCATCCCCGCGCAATGTCAGGCGTGTCCTTTTAAAATGGCCGTCTTCCTGTTGGGTGAAAGGCGTGTCCGTAAACGTGTTTAGGGAAGGTACCTTGACTTACATAACAAGTTTCGTGTGGATCGGAGAATGTCAGACTTTACTTCCTGTTTCGGGAGTTGTACTTCCTGTAAGGAGGTCATCCTTTACAGACATGTTCAGGGCGGGTCTGAGGTCTAACAGTGTGATTTCATCTATAAGTTGTTATTTTTGTGAAAAACAACTGATGGTATCAGAATTGAAGCTGAATTTTAGAAATAACTAGTTATTTTTGTGATAGAACATCTGATGGTATAAGAATTTAGGGTGCATTTTCTCTTTTTTCCCTCTGTTACTTTTTCTCTCTTCCCATTTTCCCTGTTTTTTTTTCCTTGGCCCCTCTTGCAGTACCTTTTGCCCCATCTTTCCCTTTCAGAGCAGCATGAGAAACTGTAAATGTTAGATTTGATAGATTTGTAGGCAAATGCCTCCATCATGTGGCGAACAAAGGTTACTGCACTGACAAACCACTCAGTAGAGTGGGTCCTGTGCAGTGTTCTTATGTCAACACCGTTGAACGATTTGTTATCATATTCAGCAAGCATCATCTACCATGTGTTTTACATGTTTTCATTCATTTTGAGTATGATACAATGAAATTTGTTAAAGTTATAAGGGAAATTGTGAAATTGTATTTTCTGTTACCACCAGAAGGCGCTGTTTTTAAAATGTACAGTTTTTGCATAAGCATCTTCAGCAAGATCCCATCATCGATCGTCACTAGTTTGGTTAAGATCTAACCTTTCATCGCAAAGTTATAAGAGTTTGTTGTTGTAGCGAAATACCAGACGTCATATTGTCTGCCGTCAACAGGGGGCGATGTTTTCAAAATGTACAGTTTTTGCATAGACATCTTTAGCCAGGGCCCATCATCGATTGTCACTTGTTTAGTTAATATCTGACCTTCCATGGCAAAGTTATAAGAGATTGTTGTGTGTTGCGAGGAATCGTGATTTTCGCCAACTTTCCTGACCTTCTTCTTGTTCGCCGTGATACTTAATGAAAAGATTTTGATACCTTTGGATCCTCAACTTGTCCACAGTGACCTCACAAAGTTTGAAGGTGATCCCATTAAAGCTCTTTGACAAGTGCGTTCACATACCATTGGTGCGAAATGGCCAAAATCTGCTAAAAATGTACTTTCAATCCAAGATGGCGGCTTTCCTGTTCGTTTCAGAGCTTAGGCTGCTTTGAATTTTTTGACCGTCCCGACCTAAGGAACGCGTGAGTACCAAGTTTAGTGCATGTACATTAAACGTGCTCCTCAGGAGGACAAGTTTTACGGGTTGTAAGAGTTTTGCCTTTTGTTGTGAGAAATATGAATGAACGCCAACTTTGGCGCCCCCTATCTCGAAAACCATGGGACATTTTGAAAAACTTTTAATAACTTTAGATCCTCAACTTGTCCACAGTGACCTCACAAAGTTTAAAGGTGATCGCACAAAAGCTCTATGACAAGTTAGTTCACATACCATTGGTGCGAAATGGCCAAAATCTCCCAAAAATTTACTTTCAATCCAAGATGGCGGCTTTCCTGTTCGCTTTAGAGCTTCGGCTACGCTGACTTTTTTGACCGTCTGGACCTAAGGAACGCGTGAGTACCAAGTTTCATGCATGTACATTCAACGTGATCCTCAGGAGGACAAGTTTTACGGGTTGTAAGAGTTTTGCCTTTTGTTGTGAGAAATATGAATGAACGCCAACTTTGGCGCCCCCTATCTCGAAAACCATGCGACATTTTGAAAAACTTTTAATAACTTTAGATCCTCAACTTGTCCACAGTGACCTCACAAAGTTTAAAGGTGATCGCACAAAAGCTGTAGGACTAGTTCATTCAAATACCAGGCGTCATAGTGTCTGCTGTCACCAGGGGGCGCTGTTTTTGAAAGTGAATATTTTCATATAGGCGTCTTCAGGTCTGGACTATCATCAATCCAAGCAAGTTTGGTTCAGATCGGACTCGGATTCGTAAAGTTGTAGCAGTTTGTTTTTTGTCACAAATATCTGACTTTGCAGTGTTGCTGTGGCAACACCGTTGAACGATTTGTTATCATATTAAGCACGCATCATCGAACATGTGTTTTAAATGTTTTCCCAATTTTTGAGTTTGATACGATTAACTCTGTAAAAGTTATAACCGAAATTGTTTTTTTTTGTATATTTTGTTACCACAAGGAGGCACTGTGCTCAAAATTTACGTTTTTTTCACAGACTTCTTCAGCAATGGTCCATCATCAACCCTAGGTAATTTGGTTGGGATGTGACCTTCTATCGCAAAGTTATAAGAGTTTTGTTGCCTGTGGCGAAACATTAAAATGTTCACCAACTTTGCCCGCCCCTTACTCTTACGCCATAATACCTATTGAAAAGATTTTGATACCTTTGGATCCTCAACTTGTCCAAAGTGACCTCACCAAGTTTGAAGGTGATCCCATGAAAGTTCTAGGACAAATCTGTTCAAATATCATTGGTGCGAAATGGCCAAAATCAGCAAAGCATTTACTTTCAATCCAAGATGGCGGCTTTCCTGTTCGTTTTAGAGCATAGGCTACGCTGACTTTTTTGACCGGCCCGACCTAAGGAAGGCGTGTACCAAGTTTCGTGCATGAACATTAAACGTGCTCCTCAGGACCACAAGTTTTAGGGGTTGGAGCAGTTTTTTGGCCCGTCCACTTTCACCAGGGGGCGCTGATTTTGACATGAAATATTTTCACATAGGTTTGTTCAGGGCCAGACTATCAACAATCCTAGCAAGTTTGGCTCAGATTGGACCAGGATTGGCAAAGTTGTGACAGTTTTTTTTTTTTGTATTTTCTACCACCACCAGGAGGCGCTGTTTTCAAAATTTATTGTTTTCGGCAATATAGTCGCCTTCAGCAACTACCCATTATCAATCATAGGAAGTTTGGTTGGGATTGGATCTTCCATCACAAAGTTATAAGAGTTTCGCTTTTTGTTGTGAAAAATAGGAATTTACACCCACTTTGGCGCCCCCTATCTCGTACACCATGAGACATTTTAAAAAACTTTTGATAACTTAAGTTCCTCAACTGGTTCACAGTGACCTGACCAAGTTTAAAGGTGATCGCACAAGAACTCTAGGATTAATTCATTCAAATACCAGAGGTCATATTGTCTCCGTCACCAGGGGGTGCTGTTTTTGAAAGTGAATATTTTCATATAGGTGTCTTCAGGGCCGGACTATCATCAATCATGGCAAGTTTGGTTCAGATTGGACAAGGATTCGCAAAGTGGTAGCAGTTTGTTTTTTTGTCGCAAAAATCCGACTTTGCATCATTACCATGGCAACATCATGTAACGATACGCCATCATATTGAGCACGCATAGTCTACCATGTGTTTAGAATCTTTTAACCAATTTTGAGTTTGATACAATCATTTCTGTAAAAGTTATTCCCGAAATTGTAAAAGTAACTTTTTTTTTTAGATTTTCTGCCACCACCAGGAGGCGATGTTTACAAACTTAACAGTTTTTGCATAGGCATCTTCAGCAAGGGCCCATCATCGATCGCCACAAGTTTGGTTACGATCGGACCTTCCATCACAAAGTTATAAGAGTTTCGTTGCGTGTAGCGAGAAATTACAAATTTTCGCCAACTTTGCCGGCCCTTTTCTCGTACGCCATGCGACATTTCAACTAACCATAAGCATCGTTAGATCCCCAACTTGTCCACAGTGACCTCACCAAGTTTGAACGTGATCCCATGTAAGCTCTAGGACAAGTTCGTTCAAATACCGATGGTGCGAAATGGCCAAAATCGCCTCTGTTTTGGAGTGCAATCCAAGATGGCGGCCTTCCTGTAGGATTCACAGGGAAGTTGTCATCGACTTTTTTGACCGTCCCCACCTCATGAACATGTGTGCCAAGTTTCGTTCATGTACGTTAAACCCGAGAGCAGATGACCTAATAGAAGTTTTTTGCGTCAGTTTTTAGCCCCGCCCTCTTCCATTTTTTGACGCACATTCCTTGAAACACTGATATACGTAATTTTACACCAGGTCTGATGGGGTTGCAAAATTTGGTGAGTTTTGGGGCATGGGAAAGGCCTCAAAAACGCGATTCATTTGGAGGAATAATAATAATAAGAATAAGAATAAGAAGAATAATCTTAGCGATTATAATAGGGTTCTTGCGCAACCAAGTTGCTCGAACCCTAATAACTCTTACGATTACAATAGGGTTCTTGCGCAACATTGTTGCTCGAACCCTAATAATAAGAATAATCTTCACAGTTTCAATAGGGTTCTTGCAACCAAGTTGCTCGAACCCTAATAACTCTTACGATTACAATAGGGTTCTTGCGCAACATTGTTGCTCGAACCCTAATAATCTTAGCGATTATAATAGGGTTCTTGCGCAACCAAGTTGCTCGAACCCTAATAATCTTTACAGTTTCAATAGGGTTCTTGCAACCAAGTTGCTCGAACCCTAATAATAATAATAATAATAATCCTTCCAGTTTCAATAGGGTTCTTGCAACCTTGTTGCTCGAACCCTAAAAATCTATTACAGCATTTGTATATGAGAAGATGTTATGTGTTATGTAGCCACAGTTACTGGAATTACATTATCATGTGATCTGTGCAAGTGATGACAGCGAAAAAAATAAGACTTCATCACATCTAAATCCATCACGGGTCAAAGTTCAGGTGTAATCTTAAAATACATTACACAGGAACACACCAGTGTTCAGACAAAGTAGTTTTATCATCGGCTGAAATGACTGTGATTTCAAAAATACTAGGAAAGTGTTTTTGAATGTAAGTTTGGGATCTGAGCCACAAACCCCAGCGGTTTTACGTCAGTTCCTCTTCTGCCTTTTATTTTGGAACAAGGACAACCCACTGGTTTCACACTGTGTTGAAAGAACATTACAGTCGTTTGAAAAGATCTTGACTTTTAATGTGCTTCTATAAAGTTTTACAGGGTGCAGCTAATTTGCATTTGACCTTTTAAAGTTTAAGGCTGTCTACTGTGTTTTTGAGCCAACGTTGAACACAAATCAAAATAACAATGGAAAAACAAAATATAGAAATATTGCTACTGCTGCTGCTGCTGTGGCAAACATCCTCTTTGTTTTATTGCACTGAACTGTGCCATATTGTAATTTCAAGTGAATTCTAGTTAATTATTAAATGCTTGATGTTTTATATAAGTTTTCTCTCTATAGATATTTGTTTTTTTATTTGTTGATTAGGACTGAGCACTCTTCCCAGATTTTATAGATGAATAATGTGATTTAAAAAAAAAACAACCCAGAATACACAGAATGTTTATTTAATTAGAAATAATAAAACAAAATCCACAACACAACTAAAATTTATTTAATGTTTATTTAATTATTTAAGAAATAATATTCTGTGTAACATGGCCAGTCCACCTGTCATCATACTGTGTTACTTTGCCCTGACTTGCAGCAATTATCATTTCTAATTAATATTGATTAGGCCTGGCCTGTGGTTCTCAAATGCCCTTTAGGTCTTGTTTTATGTGTAATCAGTGCTGTTTTGTTGTTTTTCGATGGACAATACAGATTTATTCTCTTCAATTTTCTTTCCAAAAATCCCAAACATATTAGTTTAAGGTGCAAAAATGACCACACCCATAAAATAACTGCTCAATTTAAACTGTTCAATCTACAGCCAATTTATCTCCCACTGCAAAACCAAGACAGTAATGTTCATGTGACAGACAACAGTAGTGGGTGGGTTGTCACGTGGATCTGTTTACGCCTCGAGTCATTTCCGCAACGGGATGATTGACAGACAGTTCGTCCAATCAGAGGACGAGCCTGGAACCGAGGACGTGACGGACGTTTACGCTCTTACATGAAAAAAAAAGAAGCTAGCGGATTAAAGTGTTCATGATCGTACTGCCAACGCTAAAACGGGATGAAAAACTTATTCGCCGTGCCTCAGATTCCCACACGTGACGCGTCCTAAAGGAGAGCGATGTCATTGTCATCAGATAAACTCATCGACAACATAAATCTGCGGGCTGGAATAAAGGTAAACAGCCGCGAGAGCAGGCTAGCCACCTGTGTTAGCGTCCTGCTAACTCAGGACAGGACAGTGTGTTTTTGTTGCTGGCTGCATGTATATATGTTCACGGAAACTGTAGCCACCCCTTATTTTGTGACAATAACGTCTCTGCCTTTATTGTATTTATCAGTTTAGTGTGTAAACCGATTAGATTTGAGGTTAGTTGGGCTCTAATATGTCAGTGTGTATGGCAAGCCTTTTAACGTTTAATCGTCAAATTTGACTGTCTGGAATTACCATGACAGAATTCTGCATCTCTCTAATTACAGTTTCTATGGCAAGCCTATTTAATTAAAGTTTTTATAGGGACAGACACAAAAACATTGTACTGCTGCTGATGTCCAATGCATGCAGTGTTTGCAGCAAATTCTAATTTGAAAACCTTTTATAACGGAGATAGATGGTGAATATAAGAAATTAAACTAGTATAAAAGTATAAAACATTCAATAATAAATGCATTTAAACATTACATTTCACACAACATCTAAGGACCTTTAACATTTAATCCCCAAGTTTGACTTATCTGGAATTTACTATTACAGACTAGTTGTAGAGATATGTGACATCATTCTTACTCGTCAGAACTACACTTTCAGATATTCAGATTCAGATTGACGTTTCTTTTGCCTTTAATGCGTATGGGGTTTGTCTCTAGTTGGGTTTGTCTCTTAATACCACTTCATTCTGTCTGAAACTTAATTCCAGATATCTAAAAAGGACAATGTACATATCTTCAATTCAATTGTGGATGTCCTCAACTTAATTGTAGATATCTGTAATGACACATCGCATACACATGAATGGCTGAAGTGATGTAATTTTGACCAGTAAACACTGACTTGCAGATATCTGAAACCGTAGTTTTAAATAGTAAGAATGATGTTGCAGAAATCAGTAGGGAATATTGTGTCTACTGATTACTGAGGTTAAAACCGCTTGCCAAAAGTGGAGGCATCTCACTGTTATCTCACTGCTAATGCCTTATGTTGCTCACTGCTCTCATGAAGGATGTTGCATTCACTTCCCCTTTGGGTTATTTCCATCATAATTTAGCTGCTATTTCAGTAACCTGTGGTCATGTCCTTCCATAATACTTTGTACATATTGCACCAGCTAACCATAGTAAGACTCTGAAGACATGACTGTCATTTACTGCACTTAGCGAACATTTATTTACAAATTAGACATATCAAGACAAAAACATCTGAACTCTTGTCTTTCTTCTAGCATTGCGATCTGCAGTGTCACTCCAGTCACATGGAATTAAGACTACATTAATATGGTTTATTACAACTAGACAGCACAGTCAATTATGAAATACAGTCACAGCAGTCAAAAGAAAGAAAATCTTGTTACCGATTTAAGCCTTTAATCAAATTTTAGCATGGATTTATTCTTCATTCTGATCATGTTAAGTCACAGAGGTCTGTATCTATTTGGTTTAATGGGAATAATAATAATAAAGAAAACAATAGTTCATTTTTAGCGGATTTCAACAAATCATACTTCAAAATGTCGAATTGGAAATGAAGGGATTCAGATCGACAGTAGCAGGGTGATGACAGATCAAAGGATCAGAGGCAAACCGCACAGATGCACGCACACAAACATGCCGAAATGACTCGCAAATCCCAATGGAATTTTCTTCACAAAATACATAGTGTATGTTGTAGTTCATATTCATTTTTAAAACCATGGTTACTATCACAGACAATATCAACCAGTCTTATGTTATCTTTGAGCAAATTTCAACTTTATATAAAATTAATATTTATATCACATGCTACTGAACAAGGCAGCTTTGTCGTGGAGCTGCAGTGGTTAGTCTATAGATCCAGATAAAATTAATCTGCAGATATTGTGATAATGAAATAATCCTTGAAATTATTTTTCAAATGAATATTTCTGGTATTCTGAGCAGCTTAGTTTTTGTCTGTCAGTTTAATAGATTTTTAAATATTGGACTGTCGTTAGCCGTGTTAAACAATATGTTTAATAGCTTCACATTGTGCTTCGGGACATGCGACTGCATATCACTGTTTTCCATTATTTTATTGACTCATTGATTATAGCCAAAATAATTATTAGCTCATTAGTTGATGCTCATTATGGTTATTAGTTGCAGCCTCCTTTTTATGCTGGGTCAGATTCACAGGTATTTTTTTGCATAATTATGACAAGGTTAATATAATTATTATTTTATATATCTGTTAAAGGGGCATTTGAAATGAAACAGTAAGAGCGGCAAGCGTAATGACTATAGTCATGAAAACAAAAAGAATTCTTGATTACTACTTTTCTATTTACAAATGCCTCTGTGGTCCAAAACCTGGCAACTATTTTGCTGGTTTTTCCTTGCTCTTGTACTCCTCTTAATGACATGTTCGGCATGCACAGAGTGCACTAAAGGCAACTGGCAATGAAACATAGAAAATACAATAGCAAGATTGAGCCTGGAATGCACTCACAGGAACAAACCATGTCCAAAGTGATAATGAAAACTGGCCAGGTTTATGCCATATTTAATACTTTGATGCTGTTACTGAAGGTGCATTACCAAATGTCGATGCTCCGACACTCGGATTGTAAATGTTCAAGTTTGGCGAAGATCAATGTTGAGAATTGCCGCATGACGTCATGTACTTGCCGGCGACCAGTATAATTTCTGTGGGTGGGCACTACGAGAAAAACCAAACAATTTGGTGTGAGTGCAGCATTAGAAGGCAATCAAAGACAGATTCTCAACTGACATTAAAGTTCCTATGTAATTGCTTACCATGACCTGCTTTTTTCACTGCTAAAAGAAAATTTTAAAAGAGAAGTGAATGCTAAGGATAACATAACCCCTTAATTTTGACTTATAGGTCCCATGTGTAAGAATTTGTGACACTTACAGTAATGGTGAGACTGATCTATGGTGGCATTTCGCATGCCAGAAAGGATGTCTTTGTTTCCATAACAAAGACATCCAGTAACCAGCAGTAACCTTCCACTTTAAAACACATGCTCTGGCTGGTTAAACCATTTGCTTTGCTGTAGGAACATGGCAGTGCAAGATGGCAGCCTCCGAAAACCCTAACCCCAACCCTAACCCAAGGCCCTTTGCTAAATTACACACAAAAAGGCTTAATATAAGGCTACAAAACAAGCACATTTTATTTTAAAATGATTATACATGCATACAAACCAATAAGCCTGCCAATAAACCCCCCTAATGTTACACACTGAACCTTAATTATGTCATATGTCCACAAATCATAGTGTTAGTTTACCAGGTTGCCTCATGGATATGGCATTTCAATCAACTCGCAGTATCCATGAAAAAAATGAGACTGAACTGTAATGGGCTTCTGGTTAAATCTCTTACAGCTATTGCAAACCAGTCCTTGTTGTTGGTGTAAGAATTAAGATCGTTTTCTATGTGACACCTGAAAATTTTTTATGAATAACATTTATACATTTAAATGAAGAAATGTCAACATTATTTAAATGATCTAACTAATAAACATTGTTGTTGTTATTGTGTTTTTCCACAGTTGACATCAAATGGTGCATAGGGCTTCCCCTCTAGGTCAACGTGTGTGTGTGTGTGTGTGTGTGTGTTTGTGTGTTTATGGTGTATGTTAATGAGTGAGCACCTTAGCAGCTAGGGGTTATAAAGTGATGCCAAGATGCTCCTGTCGCTGGGAATGCTGATGCTGTCGGGCACACAGATCTACACCATCTTCACCGTTCAGCTCTTCGCTTTCCTCAACCTGCTGCCTGTGGAGGCCGATATCGCTGCTGTGAGTAATTAGACAGACAACCTCCTCTTCTTCTTCATTCTGCTTCTTCCCTTTGGGATTGTCACAGTGGCTCATCCACAGATAACAATTGTACAGCAAATTATATTCCCATTTGTTCAGCTGTGTAGCAATAGCATGATCAGAATGACAGGCTTGTTTGTTATCATCTAAATGCCCTCAGTAGTTAAAACCACTAAACCTATCTCTTGGTTTAAAACGATCCCGACCTATTAGTGCATCAGACTTCCATCGTCGTTTTGATGCAAATGTAATGATGCTTAATTTCTTCCATCTTTCAGTACTCATTTGACAACAAAACAGAGAACTTTGATGACCTGCCTGCGCGGTTCGGCTTTCGTCTTCCCAGCGATGGACTGAAGGTGAGTGTGGAGAGGTCGCAGGCATTTGCTCGACAAGTTTGTAAACTGATGTGCTTTTTCCATCTGCTAGCAATTAATTAGATTTTACCATAAGAACTTAAAAAGCAAACACATACATGGCTAAGTATTGTTGAAAGACATTTATTTAAGGACTAACAAGATACCATTAATAAATGTAACCTTTTTATCATTTGAAAGATACAAAAATGAGGAAAAATAGCCATAGTCAAAAAAGACGAAAGAACACACAAACAATAGAACTAATGTCAAAATCACACCAGTCAAACTCCGGCGAGACTGATGTGCAGCTCCATCAACGTTTGTTAACCCTCGCTAAATATGCTCCCGAAACATTGTGGCTTTGTGTTGGAGATTGTAAGACAGTATGTTGTTGTTGATGCCACCCCCACCACACCTGGCAACATATTTACTGTTTGACCCACATAGCTCACAAACACAGCGAATGATTCATGTCTATTGACTAAGCTCTTCATTGTGGTGTTTCAGTCAAGAGCCCAGTTGTTTGTTGTGTCTTACCAAGGCTTTCGGGCACATGGAAGGCAAGCTGATGACGAAGAGCTTTGTTTATTGTTTGACATTTGTGTTGATGTGCAAGTTAATCGCTGTATATTTGGACATTCATAATTACTGCCACTTATCTTACCTTTAATGATGCTGTGTTTAGCATCCTAACAGTAGTTATGTCAATAATAGTTGAAGTGACTAGTAAACCATCAATACACTGCTCTCATCACAGATTACTGCTTACAGTCAGTACTTTCCATGCATAGTTAGAGCTGTGCTTGGAGCTGTGTGGTTTATTGACAGTAGTGAGTCCACCTCCACTGCACTAGGTGGCGATATGCCCCCTTTCTGTCAGGTGGTTTGTGGTTTGCAGCAAGTTGTTATCATGTTGAGCACCCTGCCGCCTTCTTACCACTCATCAACTTTCAAATCTCCAAGTCTTAATGTTGATAGAACTTGAAATCAGTCTCTTTGTCAGTCCAAAATCTGTACCAGCCTGATTTCTTCATGTTTTTGTCACTGTTGTTCTTCTGTGTACCAGCTTCTTCAAATATGTTTCAGCCTATTAGCCAGGGGTGGGATCTGTGGAGCATGGGCAGAGTGCTCAGGCCAGTAGTAATTCAACTCCCAATCACATTATCTGGGGCTCCGACTTTGAGAAATTCTATGTAGTACCAATTCAAGCAGAACAACATGTTAACATGTATTAAGTGTATTAAGTCCAGTTGTACTGGCAAAGAATAAACATAGGTGCATGTGCGACATCAAACCTCTTTAATACATTTATATACTATTAGGACTTGTAGTGAGAAAAACAATGTGTCACTTACCTACTTATGTATGTGGTACATTTCTTGGCAAACGGGCAGGGATTATAGAACTCAAACATGCTGCTGGGGTATATAATTTTGCTTGTCTTATGCAAGGTCCTGTGTTATGAAAAGTAAGAAAAGGCTTAGTCCATCTCTCACACAACTATTCTCCCCCTGTTGATGTCAAGTCAGGGCAGAAAGTCCAAATGCCATGCAGACATGCTGTTCTAGTCCCTGAGAGCAAAACCCTCCTGCTTCCGGGTGTGTATGTGAGGGTTTGTGACCGGGGAGGTGTTCAGAGCTACACTAAGAACTGTTTTAACATGAAATAGATTAAGAATACTGTAGAGTTAAAGTTAAAATATCCTTTGCCTTTTCTAATAATTATATACAATAAGGGAAAACAGCAAATGCAAATTTAATTTTACTGCAATGCAAAAACAATAGTGCCTCTTTAAAATGTGCATGTTTTAGTTTCATGAGATAAACTCATTGTCGATGTTTGTCCTGCAGTGCTGCAGCTGCGTAACGCCCAAAAACCCCTCTGGCATCACAAGGCAGCAAAAGCCTGTTTGTCCCCAGAGGATTCCCCACAGGGAGTGAGGCTTCAAACAGAGACTCCCCTGTTCCCACTTACACAACTGTGGCTGTTTACAGTTGCCTCAGCATCTCAAAGCATGGCCACTGCAAGCCTGCAACTGCAAGCAATTTATTTTATTTATTTTGCATCGATAAAAGTTAATATGAGTGCTATACAGCAATGGACTGAAAATATCATACCTTATAACACTGCCGTAGAAACAATCCTCAACTTTAAATAACTGTTTCTGAATGCCATTTAGCTTTCAGAAGTTTTTATTTCATTTCTCTTCCCCCTTTCATTTCCACAATTATAGCCTGATCTGTGCGCAGTCTGAGAAGAGACTCTTGAGTTCCCTTATGGAAAGTTGTTGCGGTTTGGATGTTAAAGTGAGAGACGATGTTGGTTTTGACCAATTTAAAAACCTCAGACGTGCACACGCTTACCCTGGTAAAATAAGTAAAAATAACAATATAAGACGAAAATATAAATATCCATTTTGTTTGGCTTCTGTTTACTTCAAAATATTTCTGACTAACTAGCGCATTTTAGAAGCAGCAGCAGGAATACATAAGTGAGTAAATGCCAACTTTGGTGTGTCAGAAAATATTCAACTCCCAATGTCTCCAGTATTGCATGATGATGAACTGACGTTGTGTGATGACAATACACATGATGAAGCTTCAGAACTCTGAGTGGGAACTTGTACATTAAGCATTTTTGCCTACATGGGTTTCCTGTGGTGCTTCCTGTTTCCTCCCACAGTCCAAAGACCTGCATGTCAGGCATGCAGCCCTGTTCAGGTATAGTTAATAGATTTAATAGAACTCCCTAATCCCTATCTTAATATTATTTTTCTTGACACTCTTGTTGAACCACGCTGATATCTATATAAACAGCAGCTCAGCTCCCTCTAGTTTGCTTCAGTTTCATGCTTGGTGGCTTCAAATTCACACCCATAACATAATTCACATGAATGTTATTTTGGTCAGAGGTGCTCGGTGATACAGTGGTTAGCGTTGGTAGCACGTAGCAGCAAGATACTTGGTTCAAACTTGGTCTTTCGTTGTAGCCTGTAACATGAACAATTTTAACTTTTAGAAGAAAATGTTCAAAATGTTGTTCTGCCATTTCAAACAGCTAAGCAGTTAATTGAGAAAATAACTGAGAGATTAGTGTTGTGGTAAAGCACAGTGTGGAAATGAGTGTTTTTGTCTCTGCAGCCTCACCTGTTTCCTGTTGTGGTCATGCAGAAAGTAGGGGATTTAAATTTGTCAATGTAGGTTAAAGTGGCGGAATCTATGTGTGGAGTCACACACTCGCTCTAATCTGCTTACAGGAATTCCTGGTCAGGCTAAAGGGAGTTATTATTCCCACTGTTTTTCTCACACAGCCCAGAACAAACAAATCTGCAAACGAGCCTTGCAGAGCGATTTTTGTTTTATTACTTTTATCTTTTTTTACTGACAGGATTACGTGTGGTCACTGTGTTGTCATTTGGAATAATCCACCTCTCCTTTTCTCTGTAATTCTGCATTAGTTGAAAATCACATTGAATTTGTGAAGTGCAAGTCAGACGTGCTTTTTTTATGCTAGGTCATACTGAATTATTCTGCTTTTTGCTGAGTTTGTAGAACTGCTGTAGATGAAAAAGAAATGGGATTTTTCTTACTTATAAACCTCAGATCAGAAAGCTACTCGTATATTGATATGGACTTAAATCAAAACCTGTGCTTTAAATGTTTCAAAAATCAACATGTGTCTCTGGTCATGTTACAGTCATCTCACTAAGACACGCTTTTTGTAGCTTCACATTGGCTAAAAGAATCAGGAAAGGTTGTCAAACTGATGGCCAATTACTCCAAAAAGGAGGTTATGTTTTGGTCCACATTTGGTTGAATGTAAGTCTGTTTGTTCGTAACCAGACAAAACAACCAGAAATAAAGTTAGTAGGTTTTTAAATCAGTGTTTTGCCTTCACAGTGGGGGAATTCTGCTGGGGGTTTATTCACGAGACAATCTGCTTCATGTATTTATGAAGCACAGCATGTCTTTCTTCTTTGACACCTGTTGCTGTGTATGTAGTGGTGCAAATACTTAACGACACAGTGTGTGAACTAAAACGTGTCTCGCTTTCAACGTCACTGGACTGATGAATGACTCAAATGGTCAAATGGTTTTATGTTACAATACAGTGTATTGAAAATCAAGAGACCGTGAAAAAGAGATGACTCATGTAGCAGGAACACATTCTGACGTGGCACAAAAAAAAAAAAGTACATGGACACTACAAGATGAGAATAGGTTTCTCAGCCTCAAGCCGCAGCTGTATTTTGCAGATTCTCCTCATTATTGATTAATTTCCTGATTAATTGATTAGATGTTTGATTTTAAAACGATGTCAGAAAATTATGAAAAATACAGATTGATATTTTGCAAACCTCAGACCTCAAATGTCTCATTTGTCCATAAACCAAATATATTCAGTTTATTGTCATAGCAGAAGCAAGAAAACCTGAATATGTCCACGCTGAAGGAGCTGAATTATAGATTATCAACATAGAACTGGTTAATTAAAAAAAATATTAGTAACCCCAGCCATGGAAATTGTATCTTAAGGTGGTATTAGATAGGTCAGAATAATAAAATCTGTGTCCACACCGCATCCTCACCCCTCTTC
>NW_025320927.1:0-12853 GCF_019176455.1 Solea senegalensis | reverse complement strand
GAAATCTACAGCTCGGGTGGTGATTGTGTTTGCACATAAGATTGACATGGTTAACCTCATGGAAGAAGTAGGTGTTCAAGATTCAAGATTCTTTATTGTTATTATGCAAGCATAACACAATTTCCTCCCGAGACTCTCAGCACACTTTGAAATGAAAAGAAAATAACAAATAGAAAAATAGAAATTAACAAAACAGAAAACAAGATAGGGAATTGAAAATATGTTGTTGTTACATGATTTAATATTAATTGCATAGAGCTGCTTTGACTGTAAAACAAATATGAAAAGTATGAAGTATGAATTTATATACTTGTTATATTGTAATGTACAGGTGGTGAGGCAAAATGTGACAGGTCTGCAGTGGATGGCCAGTGAAGCCTGGACATTAGCTCCTGAGCTTCAAACTCCTCACCTCATGCCGTACCTGGGAGGAACACTGGGCATCGCCATCCTTCGAGGAGAAATGCCAGGGTTCAGGGATTTCCTGTTACAAATACGTCCTGACCAACATCACAACACTAGAACTGGAAATAATGTGGTAAGAATTTAAATGTTCAATCTGATTTAAAAAAAAAGAAAAAAATAGTGTCAGTGTAAAAAAACAACAATAATTGTTTTCAGGTGAATCAGTTTTGGGAACACACATTTCAGTGTAGATTTGCACCACCTCCAGCAGGTTGGGTAGAAGCTAGAGGAGAATTGTGCACTGGACAGGAAGTTATAGAGAATGTGGAGACTGATTTCCTGGATGATTCAGACCTCAGACCAGAGTATAATGTGTATAAGGCTGTGTACGCTCTGGCGTATGCTCTTGATGACATACTGCAGTGTGAGCCAGGGAGAGGACCTTTCAGCAACAACACCTGTGCTCATTTACAAAGAATGGAGCCATGGCAGGTGAGATATCAGTTTACACTCAAGTCTTTTAATTTGACTTAATCCACTGTGTTTCTTTAAGAGTTGAGCATTAAGTGTGTATTATTAATTGATTATGAGATTATGATAATTTCAATACAATTTAATAATTTTCTACACTTATGGAGAATAGATAATTGAGTGTATTGTATTCGAATGAAATATAAATAATATTTAACAGAATATAATTATAGATGTTCCTCTTTGAACCGCCACCTTATCATGGAGGAGGAGTTTGAATTTGAGTGGTAGGGGGTCCCTTGGCAACTTGGTCCTGGGTGAAGGGCCAGACAAAGAGCAGATAAGAAAACCCAACATGAACAGGACATCTGAGAGCCAGTGTACCTGGCTCAGAGGGCTACCGGGGTCCCACCCTGAAGCCAGGCCTGTGGTTGGAGCCCGAAACACCCTTGTTGTTACATGGGATCATCCCCCTGCGGATCCACCAACTACAAGAGGAACATGAAGGGTCCTGTGTATTGTGGATCAGGTAGCAGACCAAGGCGGGAGCCTTGGCAGTCCAATCCTCGATTAGAACTGGCAATCGGAACGTTGAACGTCACTGCTCTGGTGGGAAAGGAGCCGACTAGATATAGTCAGCCTCACTTTGACACATAGCATTGGCTCTGGAACCCAAGTCCTTGAGCGGGGTTTGATTCTCTTCTTTGCAGGAGTTGTGGTGGTACTGGAGAGGAGGGTCTGGTTAGTGGATGAACTCCGGATTGCGGAGGAGCAGTGTGGTTTTCGTTCTGGCCAGGGAAGCGTGGACCAGTTGCTTGGGTGCTGGAGGGGGCATGGGAGTTTGTCCAACCTGTTGGGATTAGGGGCGTGATTGGTTATGAATTTAGAATATTAATAATTAATTAATTATGGAATAATTAATTTCTTATAAAAGTTGAGTAAAACTCAAATCGGGGCACCACTCCTCTCAAACAGAGGAGAACAATCGGTTCTGAATGAACCATTAATTCATAACCTCCAAAAACAGTCTCATAAATTAAGCCGACTACAAATTTGGATTATGATTAATAATTAACTTAATAATTGATAAATCACAATACTACATCAATAGTTAGGTGAATTGAAGGATTGGAGTTCTACAGGGAAGAGGTTGGCAATATACACACTTGTGCAATATTAATCAGACCAGACTGTATATATTATAAAACATTTATTAAAAAGACATCAAAGATTTGAACAAGAATATCTACTAAATGTAACTATATACAGTGTGTGTGTGTGAAAGAGAGAGAGTCTGTGTGTGTGCAGGTCAACTGGTCAAGTCAGATAGAGTTAGACTACAACTCAAGATGGCGGTTGACAAAGAAACTACAAGATGGCGGAATCAAAGATGGCTTCTTGACCGCATGGCTGCTGTGTTTCTTGGTTAACTACTTTTGTAAAGTGAGATGTCAGGTTAGATGAGAGGTTAGAAGCATGCACATCTAGAGCTGAAAGCTAAGGAGCATGGACATCACTAACATCATATTTACCTAAATCTAGACATTACAACAACACTTTGTGTGAGCAAGTAAGCTCGGTACAACATTTCATCTATGCTTAGCCAAGTAGTGTAATGCTATGCTAGGCCCAGTTACGTTACCAAGTCCTTAAAAGATGCAAAAGTGTCTTTTTGAGGTGCTGTCTGTTGGTCCAGGAACAGTAGATGGTTGACTGTGTTTCTGGTGTCTGTGCCTCAGGTTCCTCCTCACAAGTTAGCTAGTTGGAGCTAACTTGGTTCTGGATCCTTGGTTGATCCTTAGGCAGGCTCTGGTGTCGCTGCCTCTGATGGGAGGATAGCAGGCTGCTGTGAGCGGGCCTGCTCGAAGATCAGCAGAGAGGGTCTCTTACTGCTGGAAGCTTGTTAAGCTCTGTGCTGAAGGGTCTTCAGTCGGAGAGCTGACGTCTGTGTCCTTCCTGCACCCCAAAAGGGCAGGGGAGAGCAGAGGAGCCTGTGTCCTCCGGTGAGGTGGAGAAGAGAAGAGCGAAGAGAAGAGAAAGAAGGCGGGGAAACCTGGCTTTTGTATTGCCTGTTACATGGGGTCACATGTCACAAAGTGACCACTGAGGTGGGTTTCCCAATGATGTGTGGAAGATAAGGGATCTTTATTGACTGAGTTTTATGACACTCTTTGTCTTTGAGCAAGGGGCCATGTGTTGTCCATCCAAGATACATGTGACTCCATCTTGAATGAGCTGATCCCCAACAAACCTGTCCACATGTATTTTGTGTATCTGGAGAAGGCTTATGACCGTGTCCATAGGGGCATCCTGCGGGGGGTGCTCTGGGAGTATGCGGTGGATCGCCATTTAAGGCCATTCAGTCCCTGTACCGAAAGAGTGCGAGTCTGTTTTGCGTAGCCGGCAGTAAGTCGGACCTGTTCCTGGTTAGGATGCCTCCTGGAAGCCTCCCTGGGGAGGTGTTTCAGGCATGTCCTTCCGGAAGGAGACCCCGGTGTAGACCCAGTACACAATGGGGATTATATCTCTCAGCTGGCCAGGGAACACCTTGGAATTCCCCCAGAGGAGCTTGTAGAAGTGGCCAGGGAGAGGGCTGTCTGGGTTTCCTTGCTGCCCGCGCAATCCAGATAAGCATAAGACAACGAAACGGAATGGAACAAATTATAGATGAGAGGATAGTTCATTTACAGATGGGTAATAGGGCAATGTAATATTAGGTAATATTAGAAACAGTATAATTTGGGTAATGTGACTTACAGTAAACGTTTCTGCACGTCTCGACTTTCCCCCCTGCCGGCCCCTAAACGACCCCTGAAGGGAGCAGCCGAAAGGAAAGAAAATATATATATAAATATACATATACATATATATGTATATATATACATATACATATATATATATGTACACACATATATATATATATATATATATATATGTATATTTATATATATATATCTTCTTTCCTTTCGGCTGCTCCCTTCAGGGGTCGTTTAGGGGCAGGCAGGGGGGAATGACTAGAGACGTGCAAAGTCCAAAATCAAGGTAAACAATCCAACCAGGCAGAAAAATCCACACAGGATAAGAAGTCAGGCATATGAAGTGCAAAGAACAATCTGGCAGAGAGTGAATGAACTGCAGAAGCTTATATACTGGTGCTTGATGAGTGGGAGAGTAGTGGTACACAGGTGAGCTGAGTTGGGCGTGGCTATAAGACAGTGAGGTGTGAGTGGAAAAGAACTGGAAGGTGAGGAATGAAGCAGAACTGTGACACATCCTGTAAGTCAAAGCAGTGTGAATGGTTTGACCAATTTGTGTGATAAGAAAAAATAATGACAATGGCTAATATTGTACAAAAACCATCTTGTATATCAGAGCAGAAGAAGCACAGATATTTCAAAAATGATCAATTATTAGCTCTATTTGTTGCTTTACCTTTTGCAAAACTGTTGATGCTGATTCATACCACCCACATGTTGGGGAACCCTGAAAATGATTCTTCAATAATATTGCTTTAGAAGGAAATGCTTTCTTTGAAATGTTTTTTTAAATATGTTTTCTTCTTCTTAATTTTGATTTCCAAAGCTTATGTATTTTATGGAAAAAGTCAACTTCACCACAACATTTGGAGATCAAGTGTCATTTGATGAAAATGGTGATGCCTTACCTGTATATGACATCATGAACTGGGTGTGGCTCCCTGATGGAAGAGCTAAAGTTCAGAGAGTGGGTGAGGTGAAGAGGTCAGCCTTCAAAGGTGAAGAACTCACACTGGATGAAGGCAAAATCTTTTGGAACTTTGAATCTAAACAGGTAATTGATTTTCTGACACCTTGTACATGGACAAGTCCTTACAGATGAGTCTACCAGACACTGATATTTCTGCACACAGCCTCCTCGGTCAGTGTGCAGTGAGAGTTGTCCTCCAGGTACCCGCATGGCCAGAAAGAAGGGGGAACCTGAGTGTTGTTTTGACTGTGTCCCTTGTTCTGAAGGAAAGATCAGCAATACAACTGGTGAGTGTAAAGTTTTAAACACCACAGTTCAGAGATGTTGTATAAACATGTTTCTCATCACTTTCCCTCTTTACTCAGACTCCATGGAGTGCACCAGTTGTCCAGAGGATTTCTGGTCCAGCCCCCAGCGTGATCACTGTGTCCCGAAGAAAACAGACTTCCTCTCCTACCATGAGCCTCTGGGTATCTGCTTGACAACCACCTCACTGTTGGGCACATGTATCTGTGTTGTTGTTCTGGGCATCTTCATCCATCATCGCAGCACACCTATAGTTCGTGCCAACAATTCAGAACTCAGTTTTCTTCTCTTGGTGTCACTTAAGTTCTGTTTCCTCTGCTCTTTGCTCTTCATTGGACGACCCAGATTATGGACTTGTCAACTAAGACATGCAGCATTTGGCATCAGCTTTGTGCTTTGTGTCTCATGTATCCTGGTAAAAACCATGGTGGTTCTGGCTGTGTTCAGGGCCTCCAAACCAGGAGGTGAGTCCAGTCTCAAGTGGTTTGGTGCTGTGCAGCAGAGAGTGACAGTTCTGGTTCTGACTTCTGTTCAAGCAGCAATCTGCATTGTCTGGCTTGTCTCTGCTTCACCAGTGCCTCATAAAAACACACAGTATCACAGTGACAAGATAGTTTATGAGTGTGCAGTTGGGTCCACAGTTGGTTTTGCAGTTTTACTTGGTTATATTGGTTTACTGGCTGTCCTCAGTTGTTTGTTAGCTTTTCTTGCAAGGAATCTTCCAGACAGTTTCAATGAGGCCAAACTCATCACTTTCAGCATGTTGATCTTCTGTGCAGTGTGGGTGGCCTTTGTCCCTGCTTACATCAGCTCACCAGGCAAATATGCAGATGCAGTGGAGGTATTTGCCATCCTGGCCTCCAGTTTTGGCATCTTGGTGGCACTGTTTGGACCCAAATGTTATATAATCTTGTTGAGACCAGAGAGAAACACAAAGAATGCCATCATGGGTAGAGGCACTAATTCATGAAATCTGTATCCAGAAGTTAATTTGAAGAATTATTTCAATTTCTGCCAATTACCCATCCTGAATTTTATATACTGGACTTTTAATGTGGACTTTTAACTTAAAATGTACCCAGCCATAGAAAAACCATGAGTTTCCCGAGGGGCATTTTGAATTATTTGCAGATTCTGGAAGTGAGATTTCTAAGTTTTCTAACAATGTCTAACAGGTGAAAATCTGAAAATATTTGAAGATGTGGCCATCTGAATGTAGGCACTCCTCAAACTGCTTTAGGGAGAATTTTAGCCTCAAGGATTTACACCTTCTGGGAGCAAAGTGACAGTATCATCATATTTACATAGTCCAATCCCCTCCTGGTCTAGCTGTCAG
This sequence comes from Solea senegalensis, assembly GCF_019176455.1. NCBI lineage: Eukaryota > Metazoa > Chordata > Actinopteri > Pleuronectiformes > Soleidae > Solea > Solea senegalensis. The sequence goes on along the minus strand of NW_025320927.1, from coordinate 6,609 downwards.
TGACATCTGATATTTGTTAGCCCACAGGAAAGAAACTATTGTAGTGTTTTGAACAATGGTTATCAATAGCAGGTCTAGGGACCCTGAGGGTTCAATGAAGAGGTTCCATGGGGATCCCAGAGAAAAATAAATTAAAATATGAATATAAATTTCATTAAAATTAAAAATAAGAAAGGTAATATACTCAAGTTAGAAGGATCAAAGATAGATACATATTTCTAATATCAAATAAAATAAAATATATTTAAGTGGCTCTGTGATGTAGTGTGGATGGATCAGTATGTTGCTGATTGCTACAAACGAACCAGCCTACATCCAGGACATGATTAAACCCTCCACCCCAGCCTGCCCTCTCCGCATCGGCAAACCGGCTTGCTGCCCCCTCACTGAGAGGATTGCAGAGTCATTCATCAAACTAATGACTGTTGGCTACCCTGGCTCCCAAATGGTGCAGAAAGAAAACAGCAGAAAGCCTCCACATCTTTCGCCACCGACTAAAAACACATCTCTTTCAAGTCCACCTCGACTAAGACGACGACAACGAGACAAAAAAAAGACAAAAAAAACTTACTTGTACATCACATTTATGAGTAGCACTTTATAGTTTGGCATACTTATTGAACATGTTTCGATATGCATAACAATTGCATTTTAAAACCACAATACTGAGCTAGCTAATAACAATGTAAGCCAAAATTCTGAAACACACAGTGTATTATTAAAAAAGACAGCGTCTTGCAAAAAATAAAACTTTAACCCCTGTATGTGACTTCAAATGAACTCTAACATAATGTAGATTAATGAAAACTGCCCCCATGAGATTGAAAGGTTTGAGGTGCTTTATTTTCACCCCGATTTTTCTGTTTACTCAACTTGTGCTGGTTTTCTCATGGCTGGTCACATTGATAATATTGTGTTTATTTTCAGTGTCTTGTTCATATGGGCTGGGTAATATGGCCAATGTCTTCACAATAAACATTGCCAAATCAGTTGAGTGATAATTGTTATCAATGTAAGATAATTGCAGACAGAATTGTGATCTTCAATTGAAATTGAAGAAATAGTTAGTGGTGTGGTTTACCTTTTTATGTACAGGAAACAATCAACATCTGTTTAACTCATATTTATAATATATTACACATCTGTGTCAAAACGTTCAATGCACGAAATGTGTTGTACCTCAAATTGTGCAATGGATCAAAATGAAATTGATGTATATTGAACCACTGTTGTATTACCAATTAAAGTTATCCAGACATTTTCTACTGCTTTATCCTGTAAAAATCTTACTTAAAATGTTATTGTTATTAATTTGGCAAATAGCAAAGGGAATTCACCTTTGTATATTCTCTGAGAAGTGAATCTAGAATAACATTCAACCACTAAAACTAATTATTCTGTCAGGAATGCAAGTAAATAACTATAATTTGACATCGAGAAATACCAATGTATGTATATATATATATATATATATGTACATACATACCTGGTAAAGAACAAATGACTGTAAAACATAAATATTCACATTAACTGTATGTAAAACTTATCGTCCAGGGTCACTGTTACCAAACAAAAAGACGGTCTTAGCTCTGCACTGCACTCTCCTTGCTGATATACAGTATATATAGTCCTGTTAGGTCTGTAAACTTCCTGTCTCACTAATATAACAGCCTAATTTATTTAATTAGGAATAACAAATGCAAAAGTCAGCAAGGGAGACCAGCCAGGAGGGAGTTGCAGTTGTCCAAGCGTGAGATGACAAGAGCCTGGACCAAAACATGTGCCGCCTTCTGGGTTAGAAGAGGCCGTATCCTTCTGATGTTGTGCAACATGTATCTGCAAGATCGAGCTGTTGCAGCAATGTTGGCAGTGAGGGAGAGATGGTCATCAAGTGTCAAACCCAGGTTCCTTGCGGTATGAGAACACTTTTATCCAAAGCGACTTACAAGGGAATTGAGTACAACCTGCCAGGGGTGGAGTTGAACTTCCATGATGTCTTTTGCAAACAGGGTACCAGTTTTAACCACTGAGCTACCCCACCTGTATCTGAATTAGCATCGGAGGCTAGCAACAGTTAGCTTGGATTTTTTGTCACAGTTAACGACCTAAAACACAAACAGCCTCATACCAACAGTGTGAATAATCTTAATATAACTTTATATGATGAGTGTAAAACTTTTCCTCACCTGTAATGAAACAAAAACCCAGTATTAGCTGTGCAACAGGTTCTCTGACGTCCATGTCAGAGTTCTTCCTTTTCACAGGAGTCTTGCGCCAAATAGCAGAGTAGCCAACCAATTACTGACATCTACTGGTAGAAATAATTACTGTCCCCCAGGTAAGTGAAGGGTAAAATAGGGCAATTCTTTACAAAGTCATTTAGTACAAATGAGTATCAGTTGGGATTTATTTTGGGCCCTGCCCCTACACTTCCTCCTCTGCACTGATGGGCAGCTACAAATCAATAAAATGTGTTGATATTATGATAAGACTGCACTCAGAAAAGGAGATGAGCCAAAGCAAAGTCATGAGGGCATTTTTAGACACCAGCCTCCTCTTCCTAAAATTGTATTTCTATTACTCCTCTGCTGTGTCCTCCTCTCTTTATTCCTCTTCTTGTCAATTAAAGGGACAGTTTCATGTGAATGGGATGCACAAAACTGGAGATGTGATTCTAGGTGGACTGTTTGCTGTTAACACAATTTCAACTGATCCTGACCTGTCTTTTACCTCAGAGCCACAAACGTCTGACTGCTATGGGTGAGTCTGTGAGGGAAAAAGCACAAAGCTGATGAAACCCAAGTCCATAAGTAGACTGTATATATGATTCATGTAAAATACTTACAGTATATGTATATTTATATATGTATATATGGATGATTGTGTGTGTATATATATATATATATACTGTATATATACATATATATATATATAGATATATATATACATATGCCATTTTAGATTACATTTGCATCCACATTTTGTTATCATGTTTGAACTATTTATCTGACTGAATTCATAATATGTAGTTGTGAAACATGTAGCTTTGTATTATTCCTTTAAAGTTTATTTTATCGTAAACACTTGTGTTATGTTGTTAGTTTTGATATTGTAGGATTCAGACTGGCTCAGTCCATGGCCTTTGCTATTGATGAGATCAACAGAAACTCCAACCTGCTGCCTAATGTGACTCTGGGATACAGTCTGTATGATAACTGTGCCCAACTAGGAATTGGATTTCGTGCAGCACTGACCTTAGTCAGTGGTCAAGAAGAGCAAGTTACATTAGAGGAGAACTGTGTAGGAACTCCTCCAGTCCTAGGGATTGTGGGGGGTGCTTCCTCGAGACGTTCTATTGCCATATCCACAGTCTTAGGTTTGTACAGCATGCCTCTGGTAAGTTTAAATAAATGAAAAAAATGCACATAACAATCAATGTTAAACAATCAATGTTAAATTTAAAATAAATATTTTTTAGAACTTTGAATTAAAGAAAGTCTGTATTGTTTTGCAGGTGAGTTATTATGCCACATGTTCCTGCCTGAGTGACCGACAAAAGTTTCCATCTTTCTTTAGAACGATCCCAAGTGATGCTTTTCAGGTGAAAATGTATCTACAAAAAGAAAAGAGTGTGTCACCAGTCATGTTATATGTTTCATTGACAGAGTTGTGTGGTGTCAGATATACAACACTTAAAGACAGTGATTAAACATGAGTCTTTGATTAACCTGTTTAGCAGGATTTCTAGTAAAGATGATTCCAGCCTGTGCACTAATCCCTTTGCTCTGTGTCCACATAGGTGAATGCTATGATTCAGATTCTAAAACATTTTGGTTGGACTTGGTCAGGTCTAATCATCAGTGATGATGATTATGGAGTCCATGCTGCCCGATCCTTTCACTCTGATCTGGGTCCAGCTGGTGGAGGTTGTCTGGCATACACAGAGATTTTGCCCTGGGGTGATGACCCTGCTGAACTAAGGAGAATAGTGGATGTAATGAGGAAATCTACAGCTCGGGTGGTGATTGTGTTTGCACATAAGATTGACATGGTTAACCTCATGGAAGAAGTAGGTGTTCAAGATTCAAGATTCTTTATTGTTATTATGCAAGCATAACACAATTTCCTCCCGAGACTCTCAGCACACTTTGAAATGAAAAGAAAATAACAAATAGAAAAATAGAAATTAACAAAACAGAAAACAAGATAGGGAATTGAAAATAGGTTGTTGTTACATGATTTAATATTAATTGCATAGAGCTGCTTTGACTGTAAAACAAATATGAAAAGTATGAAGTATGAATTTATATACTTGTTATATTGTAATGTACAGGTGGTGAGGCAAAATGTGACAGGTCTGCAGTGGATGGCCAGTGAAGCCTGGACATTAGCTCCTGAGCTTCAAACTCCTCACCTCATGCCGTACCTGGGAGGAACACTGGGCATCGCCATCCTTCGAGGAGAAATGCCAGGGTTCAGGGATTTCCTGTTACAAATACGTCCTGACCAACATCACAACACTAGAACTGGAAATGATGTGGTAAGAATTTAAATGTTCAATCTGATTTAAAAAAAAAGAAAAAAATAGTGTCAGTGTAAAAAAACAACAATAATTGTTTTCAGGTGAATCAGTTTTGGGAACACACATTTCAGTGTAGATTTGCACCACCTCCAGCAGGTTGGGTAGAAGCTAGAGGAGAATTGTGCACTGGACAGGAAGTTATAGAGAATGTGGAGACTGATTTCCTGGATGATTCAGACCTCAGACCAGAGTATAATGTGTATAAGGCTGTGTACGCTCTGGCGTATGCTCTTGATGACATACTGCAGTGTGAGCCAGGGAGAGGACCTTTCAGCAACAACACCTGTGCTCATTTACAAAGAATGGAGCCATGGCAGGTGAGATATCAGTTTACACTCAAGTCTTTTAATTTGACTTAATCCACTGTGTTTCTTTAAGAGTTGAGCATTAAGTGTGTATTATTAATTGATTATGAGATTATGATAATTTCAATACAATTTAATAATTTTCTACACTTATGGAGAATAGATAATTGAGTGTATTGTATTCGAATGAAATATAAATAATATTTAACAGAATATAATTAGGGTTCGAGCAACAAGGTTGCAAGAACCCTATTGAAACTGGAAGGATTATTATTAGGGTTCGAGCAACAAGGTTGCAAGAACCCTATTGAAACTGGAAGGATTATTATTATTATTATTCTTATTATTCCTTAAAGTAAATCGCCTTTTTGAGGCCTTTCCCATACCCCAAAACTCACAGATTTTTGTGACCGCATCAATCGTGGTGTAAATTTACGTCTGAAAAAGGTTCGGGGAATGTGCGTCGAAAATTGAATGTGGGAGGGGCCAATAAGTGCGGCGCCACCTGTCCAAATTCACCATGACCAACACAAATATCGCACATGCACTAAATTCGGTACACATGTGTAGTGGGTCAGGATGAAGAAAAAATTACATTATGACCATGATCCAAACCCAACAGGAAATCCGCCATCTTGGGTTGATTGGCCATTTTTTGGTGAGGTCCCTGTGGACCAGTTGAGGAGCTTACAGTATCAAAAGTTTTTTCAAATGTCGCATGGCGCACGAGATAGGAGGCGGCAAAGTTCTTGATGATTCTGATGTTTCGCATCAGAAAAACAAAACTCCTATAACTTTGCGATGGAAGGTCCGATCCAAACTAAACTTGCTACCGTTGATGATGGGCCATGGCTGAAGACGTCTATGAAAAAACGGTGAAGTTTGAAAACAGCGCCTCCTTGTGGTGAAAGAAAATACACCAAAAAAAAGTTTTTTTACGATTTCGGGAATAACTTTTACACAGATAATCGTACCGCACTCAAAATTGGTGACAACAGTCAAAACACATGGTAGATGATGCGTGATTAATATGACGACAAATCGTTTAACGGTGTTGCCATGGCAACGACGCAAAGTCGGATTTTTGGGACAAAAAAATCAAACTGCTACAACTTCGCGAATCCTGGTCTGATCTGAATAAAACTTGCTAGGATTGATGACAGTCCGGCCCTAAAGACGTCTATATGAAAATATTCAATTTCGAAAACAGCGCCCCCTGGTGACAGCAGACAATATGACAGCTTGTATTTCAATTATCTCCTCCTAGAGCTTTTGTGCGATCACTTTTAAACTTGGTGAGATCAATGTGGACGAGTTGAGCATCAAAAGTTATCAAAAGCTTTTTAAAATATTGTATGGCGTACGAGATAGGGGGCGCCAAAATTGGAGATAATAATAATTTTTCACAACAGACAATGAAACTGTTATAACTTTGCGATGGAAGATCTGATCCCAACCAAACTTGCTATAGTTGATGATGGTTAGTGGCTGAAGACGACTGTGTTTCTGAAACGGTACATTTTGAAAACAGCGCCTCCTGGTGGTGGTAGAAAATTCTAAAAAAACAAACTGTTACAACTTTGCCAATCCTTGTCCGATCTGAACCAAACTTGCAAGGATTGATGACAGTCCGGCCCTGAACACGTCTATATGAAAATATTAATTTTCAAATACAGCGCCCCCTGGTGACAGCAGACAGAATTACATTTATAGTTTTTGATG
>NW_025320926.1:0-3972 GCF_019176455.1 Solea senegalensis | reverse complement strand
ATGGCATTTTCTAGTTTCAGAAACCAAAGATGGGACTGGATATTCTCCCACACCAAAGCCCATAGAGAAAACCAGTGATTTTAGCTGGCGGGGACACAGGAGCTGCTGGTCCACTGCTGCCTCCTGTGGTCACTTTGTGTCACTGACGTAAATCTGAACAAAGGATTTTTAAAGCCGAAGTGACAAAATAAGACGTTTGAACTTAGTGATGGAGGCAGCAGTGGATCAACAGCTCCTGTGTGCTGTGACGTTAAAATCACTGGTTTTCTCTATGGGCTTTGGTGTGGGAGAGTGAGTGCTTTACAAACATCTAATGTTTCTAATGGAACCGTCTCTTTAAGAGACACCAAGCAGCTCAGCATAATTGCAAAATGGATGAAAAAAACCTGGACAAGAAGGGAAAACAACAGAGTGGAGACACAACATCTGTACAGAGAAACACAATAACCAGAGAAAGATGTCAAACGACGATAAAGACGTGAAAAACGAGACATAAACTGACAACAAGGCTCTGCAGCTGCTAATGAAGCAGTTTTCCCTTTTTATTCAACGCTTAAAAACACACATTTACCAGATTAATGTTAAATAATGAATAAACGTGTGGTGTTTAGTTTTTTTTTAACCTCACTGTGAGTTTAATTTAGTGGATTTGAGTGAAAAGACTTTTCTAAATTCAAACTCTTCGTGATTCGTGACATTTTAAATGTTTAAATCGTGACGTTTTATTCGTCTGCGTTTCTCACTCATTTCACCCAAAAAAGGGAGTTTTCTTGGATTCGAGCTGCGACAGAAGTGAAGGATGAACGCGGTGATGAAGAAGAAACGACGACTGACGTTATTTTACTTTCCATCGTCTTATTTACATATTTATGGATACATGATAGCACAGATTCATGTGTTTGTAAATATGTGAATATTATATAGAGTCTTATATCCTCTTTTTTACAGCACAATCTGATTAAATCACATTTTTTTCACTCCATAAACAAACCTGAGCAAAAAAAGAAAACTCAAAATATTTAAAAATTTTGTTGAATTTGTGAAATTTAGGGACAAAAATGAAAGAAAGCGTTTTATTTCTGTGACCTTTGCACAATTATCACGACATGCCACATAACATGAATCATCACACACACACACACACACACTCACACCACAAGATGTCCATATAAGGAGTTTTGTTTCATTCCCAGCGGTGCACCTGCGGCACCGATCTGTGCCATGTGAGCGCTGAGGGTTTTTCCTCTGATGATGTTGAAGAGGTCGCGACCTCAGCACCTGCTGACGCACACACACACACACACACACACACCCACCATACCTGTTAGTGTGTGTGAGAGAGACAACCCATTTCCCACAAACATCATGAGTTACACATGTACACACACACACACACTGTTAATCAGAGTTTATAGACACCACATGTACATGATGACACACACACGCACGCACACACACCACTGTGACCTAATGAACTGTGTGTGTGTGTGTGTGTGTGTGTGTGTGTGTGTGTGTGTGTGTGTGTATGTTTGGGTTAAATCCAGTTTAATGTGTTTTGGCTGCAAATGACTCAAGAAGCAAATGAAGACATCTGTGCTCAGTGCGTAAAAAGGCAGGCAAGCGTATGCAGTGTGTGTGTGTGTGTGTGGTGTGTGCACGCCCAACACCATCACCACAGCAGCAGTCATGCTGCCTTCAGCAGTCTCGCCAAGCCAAAGTTCTCAGTCTCTTACTGTTAATAAGAAGAAAACCAGGAAACTGCTGTTGCCACTCCTTAAAAAGAACCTGAACTTGTTTTTTTTTTTTCATATTATATTATTATAATAATATATCATATTATTTTTTGTTGGAACGAAACATCCGACGTTTATCTGTGGAGAAAAGAAACAGAGGAGATTTAACAGGTTATTAACAACTGGCTGCCACACAAGAAAAGACTGATTGCAGTTGAAGTCTACGATGTCTTAAGAACATGTTCACGTCTTTGTCTCACTGTGAGACAGACTTTTCCTGCAGGAAACTCAAGTTTGTAAAGCACTCACTCTCCCACACCAAAGCCCATAGAGAAAATCAGCGATTTTAACGTCACAGCACACAGGAGTTGTTGATCCACTGCTGCCTCCATCACTAAGTTCAAACGTGTTATTTTGTAAAATTCGGCATCAAAAATCCTGTGTTTAGATTAACCTCGGTGACACAAAGTGACCACACGAGGCAGCAGTAGACCAGCAGCTCCTGTGTCCCCGCCAGCTAAAATCACTGATTTTCTCTATGGGCTTTGGTGTGGGAGAGTGAGTGGTTACACAAACTTCCTGTTGGAAAAGTCTGTCTGACAGTGAGATAAAGACGTGAACATGTGACATAGATATTATGAGTTTATTCAGATTCCCTTGCTACTTTTTACAGTAATAAACTTAGTTAGTTAGTGACAAACACAGTGAACATGTTCACGAACACATGCTCACTTCCCAGAAAACGTTACGCTTCGTCATTTTCCCAGCTGGGCAACGCTCACTCTCTCATTCACACACACACGCACACATCGCGACGTAAGACGCATTACACGCACACACACAATACACACACACGCGACACGAATACTATCACTATCAACAATTTATTAGCCTCCTAAGCACTTCTAGCTGTCTGGTACCTAACTTCAGATCTAAAAAGGTAATTACAGTAATTCTGCTCTGACACTTAAATGCTTTTAGGAGCAGAATAAGTGATTACACACACACACACACACACACAGTGTTTCTGTAACCTTTGACCCCTCAGGCTCATAAATAATCTGGTGGTGAGGAGAAGTGTGTGAGCTGTCTCATCTGTCTTCTTTAGACCACTGTGTGTGTCTTCATGGGGACGAACCTGCCTTTGTGGAGACACTTTGTTTGGTCCCCACAAAACAAGTGTGTGTGTGTGTGTGTGTGTGTGTGAGGAAGAGCAAACAGGTGCAGTCAGTCTCTGCTTATCTTCATCAGGTTGGAACACACACACACACACACACACACATTCATCACAGCAGACACCCACGCTGTCTCAGAGGTCAAAGTTCACTGTGAGATGCAAAAAGACAGAATGAGAAGTTAGCTGCGAAAAAACCGAAATAAAGAAAGTAAAAGACACACATTTCACTTTTATATAACAGTTTTTACAGTGTTTCTATCTCACTAAACTCTTCTTCTAAATTAAAACGATTTTTTGTCACGTTTGGAACAACATACTAAAGTATGGGAGGCACACGGTTGGTCTAGTGGTTAGCACTCTTGCCTCTGCAGCAAGAAGACCCGGGTTCGAGCCACGCTTGGAACAAAGGCCTTTCTCCCCGTGTGTGCGTGGGTTCTCTCCGGGTTCTCCATCTTCCTCCCACAGTCCAAAAACATGCGATGTGGGGATTAGGTAAATTGGACACTCTAAATTGACCATAGGAGTGAATGTGAGAGTGAATGGATGTTTGTCTCTAGCTGTGTGTGGCCCTGCGATGGACTGGCGAACTGTCCAGGGTGTACCCCGCCTATCGCCCGATGTAGCTGACATTGGCACAGCACCCCCCGCGACCCTCTGGTGGAGGATAAAGCGGTTAGATGATGACTGACTAACCTATGACTTTTTTGTTAGGTTTTGGACGACATACTAACCTATGACTTTTTTGTCAAATTTTGGACGACATACTAACCTATGACTTTTTTGTCAAATTTTAAACTACATACTAACCTATGACTTTTTTGTCGATTTTATTCACGCGATACTATAGTGTGACTTTTTCGTCAAAATTTGGACGACATGCTTTAGTTTGACTTTTTTTTCAAATTTTTGATGCGATACTATAGTATGACTTTTTTGTCAAAATTTGGACCACATACTATAGTATGACTTTTTTTGTCAAATTTTAGACGACATACTATAGTATGACTTCTTTGTCAAATTTTGGACGACATGCTATACTATGACTTTTTTTTAAAAATTTGG
>NW_025320925.1:12500-28775 GCF_019176455.1 Solea senegalensis | reverse complement strand
AATTTGACTAAAAAGTCATAGGTTAGTATGTCGTCCAAAACCTAACAAAAAAGTCATAGGTTAGTCAGTCATCATCTAACCGCTTTATCCTCCACCAGAGGGTCGCGGGGGGTGCTGTGCCAATGTCAGCTACATCGGGCGATAGGCGGGGTACACCCTGGACAGTTCGCCAGTCCATCGCAGGGCCACACACAGCTAGAGACAAACATCCATTCACTCTCACATTCACTCCTATGGTCAATTTAGAGTGTCCAATTTACCTAATCCCCACATCGCATGTTTTTGGACTGTGGGAGGAAGATGGAGAACCCGGAGAGAACCCACGCACACACGGGGAGAAAGGCCTTTGTTCCAAGCGTGGCTCGAACCCGGGTCTTCTTGCTGCAGAGGCAAGAGTGCTAACCACTAGACCAACCGTGTGCCTCCCATACTTTAGTATGTTGTTCCAAACGTGACAAAAAATCGTTTTAATTTAGAAGAAGAGTTTAGTGAGATAGAAACACTGTAAAAACTGTTATATAAAAGTGAAATGTGTGTCTTTTACTTTCTTTATTTCGGTTTTTTCGCAGCTAACTTCTCATTCTGTCTTTTTGCATCTCACAGTGAACTTTGACCTCTGAGACAGCGTGGGTGTCTGCTGTGATGAATGTGTGTGTGTGTGTGTGTGTGTGTTCCAACCTGATGAAGATAAGCAGAGACTGACTGCACCTGTTTGCTCTTCCTCACACACACACACACACACACACACACTTGTTTTGTGGGGACCAAACAAAGTGTCTCCACCGAGCCAGGTTCGTCCCCATGAAGACACACACAGTGGTCTAAAGAAGACAGATGAGACAGCTCACACACTTCTCCTCACCACCAGATTATTTATGAGCCTGAGGGGTCAAAGGTTACAGAAACACTGTGTGTAATCACTGTGCATTACAAAACATTTAAGTGTCAGGCAGAATTACTGTAATTGCCTTTTGTGATCTGATTCGACACAGACCGCTGAAATTTTCGGAAATATGCGCGGTAATAGCGCGGTGTGCGTGGTGTGTGCGCAGGTGGTGTGGGGAAAGCGCAGCGCAGCGGCGCAAGGCAAGTAAGGCGGTGTGCGCAGGTGTGAATGAGAGAGTGAGCGTTGCCCAGCTGGGAAAATGACGAAGCGTAACGTTTTCTGGGAAGTGAGCATGTGTTCGTGAACATGTTCACTGTGTTTGTCACTAACTAACTAAGTTTATTACTGTAAAAAGTAGCAAGGGAATCTGAATAAACTCATAATATCTATGTCACATGTTCACGTCTTTATCTCACTGTCAGACAGACTTTTCCAACAGGAAGTTTGTGTAACCACTCACTCTCCCACACCAAAGCCCATAGAGAAAATCAGTGATTTTAGCTGGCGGGGACACAGGAGCTGCTGGTCTACTGCTGCCTCGTGTGGTCACTTTGTGTCACCGAGGTTAATCTAAACACAGGATTTTTGATGCCGAATTTTACAAAATAACACGTTTGAACTTAGTGATGGAGGCAGCAGTGGATCAACAACTCCTGTGTGCTGTGACGTTAAAATCGCTGATTTTCTCTATGGGCTTTGGTGTGGGAGAGTGAGTGCTTTACAAACTTGAGTTTCCTGCAGGAAAAGTCTGTCTCACAGTGAGACAAAGACGTGAACATGTTCTTAAGACATCGTAGACTTCAACTGCAATCAGTCTTTTCTTGTGTGGCAGCCAGTTGTTAATAACCTGTTAAATCTCCTCTGTTTCTTTTCTCCACAGATAAACGTCGGATGTTTCGTTCCAACAAAAAATAATATGATATATTATTATAATAATATAATATGAAAAAACAAGTTCAGGTTCTTTTAAAATTTTAACAACAGCAGTTTCCCGGTTTTCTTATTACCGGTGTAACCCAGACTGGAGACGCATATAACAGCGTGATGCGTTTGAGCGCACACACACAGCGCACACACACGACACACACACACACGCATACCACCGCCACATACACGCATCAATAACACAATAACGCTATCAATAATAACGACTGAGCACAGATGTCTTCATTTGCTTCTTGAGTCATTTGCAGCCAAAACACATTAAACTGGATTTAACCCAAACATACACACACACACACACACACACACACACACACACACACACACACACACAGTTCATTAGGTCACAGTGGTGTGTGTGCGTGCGTGTGTGTGTCATCATGTACATGTGGTGTCTATAAACTCTGATTAACAGTGTGTGTGTGTGTGTACATGTGTAACTCATGATGTTTGTGGGAAATGGGTTGTCTCTCTCACACACACTAACAGGTATGGTGTGTGTGTGTGTGTGTGTGTGTGTGCGTCAGCAGGTGCTGAGGTCGCGACCTCTTCAACATCATCAGAGGAAAAACCCTCAGCGCTCACATGGCACAGATCGGTGCCGCAGGTGCACCGCTGGGAATGAAACAAAACTCCTTATATGGACATCTTGTGGTGTGAGTGTGTGTGTGTGTGTGTGTGATGATTCATGTTATGTGGCATGTCGTGATAATTGTGCAAAGGTCACAGAAATAAAACGCTTTCTTTCATTTTTGTCCCTAAATTTCACAAATTCAACAAAATTTTTAAATATTTTGAGTTTTCTTTTTTTGCTCAGGTTTGTTTATGGAGTGAAAAAAATGTGATTTAATCAGATTGTGCTGTAAAAAAGAGGATATAAGACTCTATATAATATTCACATATTTACAAACACATGAATCTGTGCTATCATGTATCCATAAATATGTAAATAAGACGATGGAAAGTAAAATAACGTCAGTCGTCGTTTCTTCTTCATCACCGCGTTCATCCTTCACTTCTGTCGCAGCTCGAATCCAAGAAAACTCCCTTTTTTGGGTGAAATGAGTGAGAAACGCAGACGAATAAAACGTCACGATTTAAACATTTAAAATGTCACGAATCACGAAGAGTTTGAATTTAGAAAAGTCTTTTCACTCAAATCCACTAAATTAAACTCACAGTGAGGTTAAAAAAAAACTAAACACCACACGTTTATTCATTATTTAACATTAATCTGGTAAATGTGTGTTTTTAAGCGTTGAATAAAAAGGGAAAACTGCTTCATTAGCAGCTGCAGAGCCTTGTTGTCAGTTTATGTCTCGTTTTTCACGTCTTTATCGTCGTTTGACATCTTTCTCTGGTTATTGTGTTTCTCTGTACAGATGTTGTGTCTCCACTCTGTTGTTTTCCCTTCTTGTCCAGGTTTTTTTCATCCATTTTGCAATTATGCTGAGCTGCTTGGTGTCTCTTAAAGAGACGGTTCCATTAGAAACATTAGATGTTTGTAAAGCACTCACTCTCCCACACCAAAGCCCATAGAGAAAACCAGTGATTTTAACGTCACAGCACACAGGAGCTGTTGATCCACTGCTGCCTCCATCACTAAGTTCAAACGTCTTATTTTGTCACTTCGGCTTTAAAAATCCTTTGTTCAGATTTACGTCAGTGACACAAAGTGACCACAGGAGGCAGCAGTGGACCAGCAGCTCCTGTGTCCCCGCCAGCTAAAATCACTGGTTTTCTCTATGGGCTTTGGTGTGGGAGAATATCCAGTCCCATCTTTGGTTTCTGAAACTAGAAAATGCCATATTTAGATGTAAGGGTCAATCACATCATAGCCACACCCTAATGCTTTGCTCTACTTACGTTCACCGACGCCATAAATAAAGTGAAAATTAGACCCATTTTCTCAGTGGACTTACATTTAAAGCAGTGTAGTCGCCCCCTGGTGGATATCCAAGAGAACACAGGCTCCAGACTTCTTCACTTACACGGGAAATACAGACTTACATACATGATCTTTACTGTTTGAATCACATGGTTCAGGGTTCAAACGCGAGGACATGACCTGTGTCTCCTCTGGCTCCGCCCCCCGTGGCCGCGGCTGGAAACACACACACACACACACACACACACAGCTCTGATCAAATGAAGCCTTAATTATGTTGTCGCACACCAGCCTGAAGGAGCAGCATTCAAACAAAACCACATCCTAGATTTATCCAGAAGTCTTTCCACGAGCCTCGATCCAGAAAATTTGGTGAGGAGGGAGGAGGAGGGTGGTGGGGGGCGGGGCACTTTGTATGAGTAGTTCAAGGAATCTGCATGAAATCGTGGACTTTTTAACCACAATTAGTCACTGAACTCTTGTCCTGTGGGCATCAAACGCAGCACAGAAAGTTCTCCTCCTCTGACTGAGCCTACGAACACGTCTTTAACGCGGAACACATGACGAGAAGATCGCAAACTTCTACAAAATTTGTTTTGGAAAATGTTGTATTTTTCCCTTCTTTTCTGTTTGTTGTTTGTAATTAAACCCAGAGTGTTGACGTCGCCTGAACTCCCTGCCACCGAACAAAACAAGCCTCCGCCAGTGCCGCGTTTGTCAATTAGCGAAACGAGGACGGCGGTCGCCGAACCGACCGTTTAACCACGTGTGTGAAACTCAGGCCGCTCAGGTCTTTATCTCACTGTCAGACAGTTTGTAAAGTCCGCTCACTCTCACACCAAACCCCACAGAGAAAACCAGTGATTTTAGCTCGCGGGGACACAGGAGCTGCTGGTCGCTGCCTCCGTGGTCACTTTGTGTCACTGAAGTAAATCTGAAAGGATTTTCGATGCGAATTTTACAAAATAAGACATTTGAACTTAGTGATGGAGGCAGCAGTGGATCAACAACTCCTGTGTGCTGTGGCGTTAAAATCACTGGTTTTCTCTATGGGCTTTGGTGTGGGATATGAGTGCTTCACAAACAGTTCCTTCACAGGTGAGCCGGCTGTGACTGCAGGGGGCTCTCACTGTATCTTGAACAAACACACTTTTTAAACCCTGAACTATCACTTTAATGTGTGTGTGTGCTCAGATAATGAGGTCATTACTGACTGTACAAACATGGTTTCAGGTTAAAAGTTTGCGTGTGTGTGCGTGTGTGTGTGTGTGCGTGTGTTTCCTCCTAAGCCTCTAAAGCCTAAGCCAAACACTTCAGCTGTGTAAGGTCAGTGAGGGGTCACAGGAAATTTTAAATTACGATGGCGATAAGAAAACTCACACACATCACACACACACACACACACACACACACACACACACACACAGCAGTGAATGTGTGTGTGTGTGTTAAACAATGTTAAAAGCTTAAATGGACATTGCAGTGGAATGTAAAGATAAGGTGATGTATGCTATACAAAGGCTCACACACACACCGCACACACACACACACACACACACACACACACATGCACACAGCTGTAATGATCTAACTTACATACATAACAGTGTTAACAGGATCAGTTGTGACCTGGAACACAGACACTGGAGGTCTGACACATTACACAAGAGGTCGTGACCTTGTAATGGAGTGGATGAGGAGGATTTGGCAGCGAGCGAGAGCACAGCAGGGTGTGTTTTTTTTTTTTCCCCTCCAGTTTGGTTGTGAATGAGTCGATTTGAACCTGAGCTGAACTTCACCACAATCTGTTCAATCAGAGCAGCTGTGAATCAGCTGTTAATCAGAGCCTCGTCATCAAGTCTGCTCACTCACTCCTCAACAAAACTCTATTCCATGACTGTTTATGTCAAAACTTCAAAACACGCAAAACCACAATCACACATTTCAGACTGATAAGAAACGTGATTTGTCCTCCACACCAAAGCCCATAGAGAAAACCAGTGATTTTAACGTCACAGCACACAGGAGTTGTTGATCCACTACTGCCTCCATCACTAAGTTCAAATGTCTTATTTTGTAAAATTCTGCATCGAAAATCCTTTACTCAGATTTACTTCAGTGACACAAAGTGACCACACGAGGCAGCAGTGGACCAGCAGCTCCTGTGTCCCCGCGGGCTAAAATCACTGGTTTTCTCTATGGGGTTTGGTGTGGGAGAGTGAGTGCTTTACAAACTTGAGTTTCCTGCTGGAAAAGTCTGTCTCACAGTCTGTCTCACAGTCTTTCTCACGTCTGTCTCACATCTGTCTCACGTCTGTCTCACAGTCTGTCTCTGTGCAGACTTTGTTCCATAAATTTTCTGTTAAGTGGCTAAAATCTCTTCAAATGTTAATTTCTGATGTTTTTCAAGTGTAAATTTTTTTTTATTGACTTCCAAAATGAAGTAAATATTTCATATATGTTTACGTCCCTGTTCCATATCATAGAGTTTATTCTATTTGGCACTCGTCTCCTGTCGACCTCTGACCCTCTGTGCTGTGTCAGCACATTTCTTGGTGTTGGAATAATTCAAATCAAATCAAATGTAATAAATGCTTTTTGTTTATTTTGTTCTAAATGCTTTTTGTTTATTTTGTTCTATTTTTTTTTTGCTTTTAAATAATTTCGTTTTTGTATTTTTATTTAATCATTTTTTGTTATTGTGTTTAACATTTTTCTATCCTTTCATCTCTCTCGCTCACTCTGGCCAACTGTTGTGTGATTGTCCTCCGCTAGGCGGCAGCATTGAGCCGCTGTCAGAGGAGAGAGAGAGAGAGAGAGAGAGAGGGAGGGAGGGAGAGAGAGAGAGGTCAAATCACTCAGTTTTAGTTTATTATTAGAGGAAATAAAACATTCACACACTGTGTGTGTGTGTGTGTGTTCACACAGTGTATGAGGACCTGATTGAAGACAACCAGCAGCTGTTTGGTGTTGTTCAACAGGAGAGAGGGATGAGAAAAGAGAAGAGGAAGAGATGAAGGGTAAAAAGGAAAGGGAGGAAGGAAGGATGTAAGTAGGAAAGGAAGAAAGATAAAGTAAGGAAGTAAAGACAAAAGTTAAGGAAGGAAAGAAGGAGGGACATGTAGTGAAGGAGGGTAGGAAATAAAGAAAATAGAGGGAAGGAAGGAAGAATGGGAGAAAAGAAAGGAAAAAGGAAGGAGAGAAGGTGCTCCGGTGTGAATGAGGTTAAAGGGATAATCCGTAAAATCCGTAAACGTAATCATGAATCTGTTTGACGCGGTGAGAAGCACGCAGCGCAGTTTCTGCGCAAACGACGCAACTTTTAACGTTTACACCAGTGACTGAAATCAATGAAATCTGTCAATGATTTCAATGATTCCGTCATTTTTCTTTTACTTTCTTTCTTCCCTGCAGGTGACGCGCGCGCGCACACACACACACACACACACACACACTGGCTCTCCTCCGGCTGCAGCACGCTCCGCGCCTCTTCTCCTCTCGCGCTTAGCTTGCTGCTCACTCCAACACCAGAGGAGAGAGAGAGAGAGAGAGAGAGAGAGAGAGAGAGGAGAGGGAGGGAGGGGAAGAGGGAGAGAGAGAGAGAGAGAGAGAGAGAGAGAGAGAGAGAGAGAGAGGGGGGGATTCTCAGGGGGGGGCTGAGGGGAGGGGGTGGGGCAAGAGGGGGAGAGAGACGGGAGCCGCTTATTCGCCTTCCAGTTACCACTATAAACACACCACACACACACACACACACTGAGAGAGAGAGAGAGAGAGAGAGAGAGAGAGAGCGCAGACAGAAAGGTGGAGGGAGAGAAGAGTGGAGGACAGAGAGTCAGAGGAGGAGAAAGAGGACGGAGGCTCCTGAGCATCTTCATCATCACCTTCTTCAGTTTGTGTGCGCGTGTGGATCTAAAATCATCTTTGTTTCAAACTCCAGCAAAAAAAAAAAAGTAACGAGTTTTTCTTCAGAGAGAGAGTTTCCATCATCTTCATCATCATCATCATCTTCATCTTGTTCTCGTGCCGCTGCTGAAGTTAAACTGTGATCCAGGACTTCTTCACTTTTTCCTCTCACTCTGATTTTATTTTTGTGTGAAACCTAAAAACGCGTTTGTTTCACGATGAGATTTCAAACTTCACTCTCGCGTGATTCTTCTTCTCCTCACACTTTAAACCACTCAGACACGCGCACGAGGCTTTTTTATTATTAATTAATACATAAGTGTGTGTGGTGTTTTTTTTCTTCTTTTTAATTCTTCTTTTTCTCATTAATATTATTATTATTATTATTATTATTATTATTATTATTATTATTATTATTATTATTATTGTTGTTGTTGTCTCTTTCCACGCAGCAGCAGAGTTCATGTCACGGGTCAGCTGATCACCTGCGCCACTTTTGCACTTTCCACGCACAGAAACGACACTTTGTGACTTTTCTTTTTTTTAAAAAAACTGTGCAGACTGAGTTCATTCATTGTGAGAAAACACACACACGCACACACACACACAGACACACACACACACACACACACACACAGACGCCTCTTGTCAAAAAAGAAAATCCACGGCGTGTTTGGAGGAGAGTCCACGCGCACAGAGGATCGTGGTGTTTGGACACGTTTCAGTTTGTTGGAGGATCCCTCAGCTGCAGATCCTTCATCATCCTCTTCATCATGCTGTTCGACAGCTTTGACCTGGTCTCGGCGCTGGCCACGCTGGCCGCGTGCCTCGTGTCCGTGGCTCTGCTGCTGGCCGTGTCTCAGCAGCTGTGGCAGCTCAGGTGGACCGCGACCCGCGACAAGAACTGCAAGCTGCCCATGCCAAAGGGATCCATGGGCTTCCCGTTCATCGGAGAGACCTGCCACTGGCTCCTGCAGGTAAGAGACCGCTGCACGGTGTCACACACGGTGTCCACCACTGTCCCGGTGTCCACCACTGTCCCGGTGTCCTGCCTAAAATCAGCCTGTTTAGAATGGACCTGTAGTGAGTGTGAGTGAGTTCTAATATTAAACCTGTTCAAAGAAACAAAGTCAATTTAGCTCCAAAAATAACACAGTGACACGAGGACGATGGAGAAAAGCCAGAGTTGTTTTTCGTTATTTTATATATAATGTTATATTATATATTATGTTAGATATAATGTTAGATATAATGTTATAATGTTAGATATAATGTTATATTTGTTATATATAAGGTTATATGATAGATGTAATGTTATATATAATATTATGTTACGTTATCATGTTATAATATAATGTTATATATAACATTATATAGGTTATAATGTCATGTTATATATGTTATATGATGAATATTATATTTAATGTATATGCAATACATAGACTTTAAAACACTGCGCGCGCGCTCCCGTGGACCTGAATGAGTTGTTACATTGAACTCTTTTTTTTTTACTTTAACTTTGTCACTAAAATCACACTTTCATTCATTCATTCATTCATTCATTGATGTTAAAGTCATGTGTAACGGACATTGTTACAATGTGACACAGAAACAGTGAGAAAACAAAGTCTCGCGCTGTCGTTGAATTGAATCATTAGTTGTTTTTTTATATTTATTCTCTGAATTCAGCAGATTTTCACACGTCATTCATCACTGTTACGCGCCGTGTGTGTGTGTGTGTGTGTGAGATATTTGCGCACGTTCTGTCGCGCGTGTTTTCATGTTTTTTGTTTTTCTTTCATGTTCGGGGTTAAATCAGAAGTCTCCAAATGTCTTTAAAGATTCTGTCACTTTCATCTTCGCGCGCGCGCGTCACCACAGATGAGTTTAAAAGGGTCTCAGTCTCTGCGGCTCCAGCGCGAGATCACAGCACTTGACGAGATCACTTCAGTGTCTGGGATTTAAAGAGTGAATCTGAAGCGCTGATACGCGCAATCTGTCTGATACTGACGCTGCTACACACACACGCGCGCACACACACACACACACACTCACGCGCACACACACACACACACACACACACAGTGTCCAGGATGATGGATAAAAAGACAGTTTTCTTCACAGAAATGTGCTGAGTCAGTTTTGAAGATGATGTGAATGTTTCTGAGCAGGCTGATGATGATGATGGTGATGATGATGATGATCGGGGGAGGGGAGGGGTGTGGACGTGGGTGTGTGGGTGTGTGTGTGTGTGTTAAAGCAGGAGAGTTTGACGAGCAGAGGCACGTTGGCCGCGTGCGGGGCTTGAACTCTCCGTTACATCTGACACTGAGCGAGACGCGCTGCAGGAATGTAACCGAGGAGCAGAGCCAAGTTTATAGAGGAGGAGGAGGAGGAGGAGGAGTCAGCCATACGGGGATATAACAGGCTGTGGACATGTCCATACTTATGAGGACCAAATGTCCACACAGTCACAGAGACTGTTTTTTCAGATATCAATGAGAGTTTATGCTCTGAGTTGAGTTCAGTCTGATTATATGAGGCCTGACTATGCTGTGAGCGCCCCCTGCTGCTCACACACAGAGGCTCACTCTGTGTCATAAAATCTGCATCAGTTTAAGTCCACAATATCTTCTCTGCTGTCTTCATCTCACTGTTCAACTGAAGTTTGTAAACCACACCAAAGCCCATAGAGAAAATCAGTGATTTTAACATCACAGCACACAGGAGCCGTGGATCCACTGCTGCCTCCATCACTAAGTTCAAATGAGTTATTTTGTAAAATTCGGCTTTTGAAATCCTTTGTTTAGATTCACCTCAGTGACACAAAGTGACCACACGAGGCAGCGGCGGACCAGCAGCTCCTTGTCCCCCGCGAGCTAAAATCACTGATTTTCTCTTTGGGCTTTGGTTTGCGTCACAAACTCAAGGAGAATTTTGTTCCACGCGAGGAAAATGAAAACAGAAAAGTAGCCTGACGCGGGAAAAGTGACCGAGCCTCAGATCTGCTGCTGCTGCTGGACGACGACGTGTCGCTCTCTCTGAGACAGACGCGGGGGCCGACGGCGCCAAGTTCACGCAGCGTTCATTTAACGTCAAGAAAGTGAGAAGCAAAGTGACACATGTTGGTTTTTTTCAGACGAGAACCTTCCTGATGAAGAGTGTCAGAACAAAAGAGGCCAGAGGCGAGAGACAGCGGCGTTTCTGCTCGCTTAAAGTCTGGAAAACAAGCGGAGAAAACTGGTCTTTGCTTCTGAAAAGGAGACATTTATCGTCTTTACCATTTAGAAAGAAATGTGGAGTCCTGACGTCTCAGGCGCTCACTGACAGTTTAGCGATACATTTGTCGTATTTCTTTATCCAAATAACGTCAAACTCAGTCAGTAAGTCACCTGACGAGTTTGAAGCCTTTCAAACCAACAATCGCGTTAAGTAGAGATGTTTTGGCGACAAATGTTATCGCATTTATTCAAAGATCTGTGGTTTGTTTGTGTTGTCAATGGTTATTTAAAGCCGCAGGTGCTTTTCTGGCCACACGAGGGAGACAGAAACAGCTGTGACGTATCACTGGCTGAATGTGACGCAAGTTATTTTCATTCATCTGATGAATATCGGGTCACTTTTTGCTCCGTGTTTGGTCTCCACCACAGAAAACCCTGCGTCTTTATAGCAAAATTTACGCCAGATACGAGAATTGTATTCATCGCAAACGCTCGATATTTGACTGTAGATCGACAGTTTGTAAACGCGAGTGAGGAAGCTTTTTCGAAAATCTCAGTTTATTTACGTGAATTTACACACACACACACACACAGAGCGGTTCCATTTTAAAAGGATATGCAGTTTAACGTTGGTGCTGCCAAAGATCTGTCTGCTCCTGTTAGAGACCAGACGCTGCCAAAGCAGGAGCTACACACACACACACACTGAGTTCAGGTGTGTTTACGCATAAACAAACACATTTAATCACCACTTTAACATAAAAAGTACTTGATTTTGACGCGTTGTGCGACATTTTTTTACAAACTCAACCAGTAACAAAGCAAACGTACGATCTTACTTTAGATTTTTTTTTCTCATCACATTAAACGCGACGTTCAAAACAAACAGCACAGTCAACGTTTGTGGGTCGTGACCTTTGTCACCTTTTATAACAGTTTCCTTCTGTGGCCACTGGGGGTCGCCAATGCGCTACATTCAGACAGGATTTTTTTTCGATTTAAGAGGTAAACATTCTCAGTAAGCATAACGCACACATATGTATGTATGTATGTATGTATAATATATATATATATATATATATATATATATACACACACACAACACAAACACATACAGTATATACAAATGTCTCCGCCTCCTCACTCCAGGCTCCACCCCCTCAAATACAAATTGAATCACAAAAAAAAATTGTGCCGGAGACAAAAAAAAAGTTATTTTCCGAACATTTTCTGAAGTTTTTTGCTCATGAACGAGGGCACTGATGCTGCCCATATACAGTATATATATACTGTATATATATACACACACGCATTACACACACACACACAGACACATACTGTATATACATATACACACACACACATATACTGTATATATATATACACACACACTGTATATATACACACACACACACACTGTATATATACACACACACACATATACTGTATATACATATACACACACACACACACATACTGTATATATATACACACACATATACTGTATATATATACACACACACTGTATATATACACACACACACATACTGTATATATATACACACACACACACATACTGTATATATATATAAATACACACACACTATATATTATATACACATACATATACTGTATATATATACACATACACATATATACTGTATATATATACACACACACATATACTGTATATATATACACACACACATACACTGTATATATATATATACACACACACACATATACTGTATATATATATTTACACACATATACTGTATATATGTACACACACACATACTGTATATATACACACACATATACTGTATATATATACATACACACACCTACTGTATATATATATATATATTTACACACACACACATTTATACTGTATATATGTACACACACATATACTGTATATATATATACACACACACTGTATATATACACACACACACATATACTGTATATATATACATACACACACATAGTGTATATATATATATATATACACACACACATATACTGTATATATACATTGTTTTGCAGTGATGAAGTGTAAATGATGGAGGAGCAGAGTAATAACAGTCGTGCAGAACAGACGCTCTCTCATCACACAGTGATGACAGCTGCTCACACACACACACCTGTGTGTGTGCTTGAGTGTGTGTGTGTGTGTGTGCGTGAGTGAGTGCGTGAGTGTGTGATCAGGAGTTTACAGCACATGTGGGATTCTCTGTGTTTTGGGCGGATTGTGCCTTTAAACAGCTCAGACAGAGGCAGGACTGTGAGACTTTAACTATAGAAGGTTCCATGACTGAGCTGCATAACTGTGGTCTCACACACACACACACACACGCGCACACGCGCACACACACACACACGTTTCATCGATGACAACTTTTACTTTCTCTTTGTTTTTGTTGGTGAGAATTTTTCACTGAGGACAGACTGTGTGTGTGTGTGTGTGTCATAAACACTGACCTTGTCAGAACCAGTAAAGCCCTAATGGAGACCAAAACCTGGTCCCAATGAGGCAGAACCTCATTTCTAAATTGAGCACGATTTTGTCATTGTGGTTGTGGAGGAAGAGAAGAGTGTGTGTGTGTGTGTGTGTCATAAACACTGACCTTGTCAGGACCAGTAGTCCTCATGGAGACCAAAACCTGGTCCTAAAAGAAGTGCCTGTTCAAGTGTCCTGACAAGTACTTCTGTACAAACCTATGTATGTGTGTGTGCATGTATTTGTATGTGTATCTTTGTGAGGACCAAAAAAAAACCACACAAACCATAGGAAGTGAGGACATTTTCACAACTTTAAAGGACTTTAGGGGGTTAAGACCTGGTTTTAGGATTAGGTGTTTGTGTGTGTGTGTGGAGCGATAGTATAAAGTGCTTGTTTAAAACTTCGCGGCCGCAGAGCACGCTCACTCGCGCTTCGCAGACTTCCGTCGCGTCTTGCGTCCGCCCGTCGCCACGGAGACGTTTCATCTTCAGCTGTCACGTCCGCTGTGTTTCTCCTCAAGTGCAAGTAAACGGTTTAAGTTTCTTTTCTCATCTTCTCGCCTTCTCATTTCCTCCAACTTCATCCGTTCATCCATCCATCCCTCCCTGCCTTCCTCCTCCTCCTCCTCCTCCTCCTCCTCAGATTAGCAGTAGGTGCTGGCAGCTCTTTCTTTGCCCCGTCTTTCACCCCGAGAACACGCTGCTGTTCTGAAGTTCACTCTGTCACTGAGTGTGTGTGTGTGTGTGTGTGTGTGTGTGTGTGTGTGTTGGCCCCTGACCCGAGGACATTATAGAAAGGGAGATTACTTGTTCAGGACTCTCTAAACACTCACCCTGAGACCCTACTAATACCCTGACACACACACACACACACACACACACACACACACACACACAGAGACACACACACACACACTCTATTCTCCGTGTTTTTTGGCTGAACTATCGTCACCCCTTCCTCCGTTAATCCCTCTCCTCTGGGCTCCGCCTCCTCTGCCACGCTCTGCGCTCGCTTTCTCTCCCTCCCTTTGTCTCCGTCTCCCCCGCTCCTTGATTCCATTCTCCCTCTCTTCTCCTCCTTCCCTCCTTTCTTTCCCTCCTTTCCCGACCCTCCTTCCTTCTCCCTCTCTCCGTCTCTGTGATGTGGTGGCGTGACCGCGGAGAGACGTGGGCTCATTGTCAAGTCGAGGACCTGTCGCTCCATTCAGACGCACAATCACGCACGCGCGCACACACACACACACAGGTTCCCTGGTATCTGTGGCTGAATGATTGACAGCTGAAAAGAGAGCAGGAATTCCTTCAC
Source organism: Solea senegalensis (assembly GCF_019176455.1). Taxonomy (NCBI): domain Eukaryota; kingdom Metazoa; phylum Chordata; class Actinopteri; order Pleuronectiformes; family Soleidae; genus Solea; species Solea senegalensis. Next base: position 14,124 of record NW_025320925.1, on the reverse strand, counting down.
AGCCTTTGACCTCGTTTCCTTCTTGTCCTCCGACGTCGCCTCGTTTTCCATTTTGAACTTTTAGTTTTTAAAAAGTCCGTCAGGATTTTTCGTCTCTGTAATATTTTGGTGGATTTTTGCGACCGACACTTAAACGCGAAGGATTTAAACATCGGATTTATGTGAATTTGCGTTCACGGAGCGACTGCTCTTTAATTTAGTAGATTAATCTAATTTAATAATCCATTGATCAGATTTGAGGTTTGTGTGTTTTTTTGTGGTTTCCTCTCCTTAAATGTGAGTATGTCCTTGTTTCCTTGTTTAGTTTCTGACGTCCGTGGATTAAAAAGACATTTTTTGTGGTTTTTAATCGACTAAAGGAAGAACGACAGATTAACCCATCGTGCAAATAATCCTGAATTATCCGACGAACGCAGGTTTTATTCGTATTTATGGTCATTTAAACGTCCACGGACAAAACGTCAATGCTCGTTTAGGTTTGAGACGTTTGGAATAATCGTGTTGTGTTACGATAATCCCGGCCAGCGCTTTTTTTAAATAACTGTTGTTAAATTTGAAATGTTTAACATCAGCAAAATCTCGTCAACTGAAGAACGTGCGTTTAATTTCCACAACAGTCGTCACGTCATCTTTATTTCTTTATTCGTTTATTTTTAGGATTAACCGTCGATTTATTAACGTCACAAATAAAATCTGCACTTTAAAATCCTTATTATGGGATGGATTCTGGGTCCCAGACCCCGACACTGTGAATATACAATGTATGGGTCAAAGGTCAGTGTGTGTGTGTGACTCTGTGCTGCGTTCACTGACTCACAGACACACACACACACACATGTGGGTAAACATAATTAGCCGTGTGTGTTTTTTTGTTCTCGCTCTAATAAAGAATCATTTGTCCAAACGTTTTCCACTGAAGTCACAAAGACCACATTTATAAAGCCAGGACCAGGTTTCTGCTCCGGGCCAACGGCAACACAACACACCGGCTATTTTTAGAACGACGACACCACGGACACTCTGAGTGTGTGTGTGTGTGTGTGTGAGTGAGAGAGAGAGAGAGTGAGGGAGTGTGTGTGTGTGAGTGTGTGTGTGAGTGAGAGAGAGAGGGAGAGTGAGTGTCACTGAGTCTGACCTTTGACCCTGACAGGACCTCAAATTCACGTGTACTTAACATAATTTTTTTTTTTTTTTTACAATTTTTCTTGGAAATGTCAAATGATGTGTTTTAAATATACAATTCATCCATTCATGAATGAACACATGACACGTTTGTGTTGCGCTCGCGAGTCGAAGTGATTTTCTGTGAAAATAAAATCACAACGTTTGTGTGGATTTTTTACTTTTAAAAGAGTGTAGAAGATGACGTTCATATTAGTTACACGCTCAGCGACAAACGTGACACAACGTGAATACACAACAGTGTGTGTTTAAAACTAAGTTGAAGATCAGCCTTCATACAGAAGTTTTTTGAATGAAAACGATGAAATGAAAGAAGAATAAAGGTGATCGTAGCTTTGACCACGGAGACGATTTGAATGTCTCTCGTGTCTCTCGTGGTTTTCAGTTCACGTCACAGTTTGTTCGTGACCTCGGTGAGAAAATCGGCCGTAACTGTCGTGGT
>NW_025320925.1:0-10000 GCF_019176455.1 Solea senegalensis | reverse complement strand
TATGCGTGCGCAAGGCGTGCCTCGGGGCTGATGTATATTCTTTTTCACTCAAACAGTCCATATTTACAGTTCTGTCGGCTCCCTCTCGCTCTGCCGTGACCTGCGCCACTCAGAGGTCGCCAAAGCTGAACCCGGGTCAGCTTTACTAATCTCCAGCTCTGCTCCTCTGGGGTTTCACTGTCAGCAGAGCAGGGGCCCAGCACAGGCGACGCTGCCTCTGCTGCTCAGCACAAACATGAAAATATACACGTGAATATATATATATATATATATATATATATATATATATATATATGTTTATATACATATATGCTTATATATATATTTATATACATATATATACATACATACATACACATGTATATATATACATGTATAACGTGTATAACAACAAAAACGGAGAATATTTCAATTTCAAATGTATGTATATATACATTACATTACATTACATGTCATTTAGCAGACGCTTTTATCCAAAGCGACTTACAATGGAATTGAGTACAATCAGCCAGGGTATACATGTGTATATATATGTGTATATATACACATATATATGTATGTATATATATATATATATATATATATATGCACCCACGTATACCTATATGTAAACATATCCGCATATATACAGGTATATACGTGTATATGTATACACATACATATATATACACATATACGTGTACATACATACATATACATATATATCCATTTAAATTTAAATATTCTCAGTTTTCGCCGTTTTTCGGCCGTGAAGTTGAACTTCAACTTAAAGCATCTTTTAAAAACTGAATAAATTTGATTTCCACCAGATCCACGAGGAAGAACATGGAGACGTTTCTTCACTCGCTCACTCAAATGTTTGCAGGACCTTTAACCTCAGTCGTTTAACGTGAGCTCCTGAAGGCATCATGTCCTCGCGGCAAAAACTTAAAACCTAAAACCCGTCTTCATTTAATTAACCTGAGCTTCTGAAACATCTGCAGCGTGGTCCACCTTTGGTTTACTTTTTCTCCTCTGATAATCCAGGCGCAGGGAAACTCCTCTGATAATCCAGGCGCAGGGAAACATCAGGAGCTTTTTCTACGTGAGGAGGAGGAGGAGGAGGGAGGGGTCACCCGAAATGTTTGGGCCTCAAACCACAGAAAGAGAGAAAAATACTGTGAGCTTGTAGGTCTGAAGATCAAAGCAGGAGTGAAGGTCACATGCTAAGGCTTGAATTAATGACGAGCATAAAAAATCAGTCGTAAGCATCCGAAGGGAGATGGGGTGAGGTTCAGGGACTTCTCTGCACTTTTGAGCTTCGTTATAAAAAATGTCAGCTTCATTAAAGCCGGTGTAGGCGAGATTATTGAGCAATAATCTCATAATAACCTTTTCAACAAAGTGTAAATCAAGTCGATGTGAGAGACGTCTGCAACACCGGCTCGGGGCTGGAGACTTTTGACCAATCAGAAAGAGGGAGCGGGCGCCCCCTACTGGCAGTTACAAGCACCTGCACGAACACGTGGAACAGTCTCTGTTTGAGAACTGGTAAAAATAACATAATCTGTAAAGAAATCTAACAAACATCAGTAGAGGACCGAGAACAAAGCCTTGGGGAACGCCACAATTTAACTTTTCTCTTTCTTCATAATTGACATATGAAGAAAGATAAGTGCAACATGGCATTAAAAAAATGTGTAGATGAAAGAACCAGAAGAAGGAGGTGTGGGGGGGGTAGTGTTTGGGGATTTCCTCAAAATGTCCTCTGAAGGGAAATTCCACCGTCTCATGGTTTTTGTTGACACCTCGTTTGCTTAAAATGTTTAAAAATGACATAAATGTTTGAGCGATTGACTGATTTAATAACGTTACAACAACCTTTAGTTTATTAATGGAAAATGTCTGAACTGATCTGAATGTCCCTCTGTCCAGGGCTCGGGCTTCCACGCGTCGCGGAGACAGAAATACGGCAACGTGTTCAAGACTCACCTCCTGGGTCGTCCCCTGATCCGGGTGACGGGCGCCGAGAACATCCGCAAGGTGCTGATGGGCGAGCACACGCTGGTGACGACGGACTGGCCGCAGAGCACGTCGACGCTGCTCGGTCCAAACTCGCTGGCCAACAGCATCGGAGACATTCACCGCAAGAGGAGGAAGGTGAGGGCGTGCGCGCGCACACACACGCCTGTGCATGTGTCAATCACGTGTGGGCGTAGACCAACCTGAGAGGAACAACGAAAGATTCTGAACGTCAGTTTCCGACATCTGAAGAACGCTCACGTCGTTATCTCACTGTTGGACGGACTATTCCAACAGGAGACTGACGTTTGTAAAACCACACCAAACCCCATAGAGAAAATCAGTGATTTAACATAACAGCACACAGGAGTTGTTGATCCACTGCTGCCTCCATCGCTAAGTTCATATGTCTCGTTTTGTGAATTCGGCTTTTGAAATCCTTCGTTATGATTTAAATGAGTGACACAAAGTGTCCACACGAGGCAGCAGTGGACCAGCAGCTCCTGTGTCCCCGCGAGCTAAAATCACTGATTTTCTCTATGGGGTTTGGTGTGGGAGATTTTCTTTATGTTTTCTCCAGTTTGGCTCACAGCGCTGAATGAGCGCATGAATGTCAGCGTCATGATGGAGACGGACACACACACACACACACACACACACACACACAGAGTATCAGTGTAAAACTATCCGTCTCTGTTAGTCTTATCAGCAGAGTTCTGGCGACTGAAGCGTGAGAAAAAAAAACCAGTTCATCCTCTCATCCATATGCAGATTAACAGGGAGGGAGGGGGGAGAGAGGTGTTCCGGTCTATCCCGCCCATCCTCAATTACCTGATTTTTTTTGTTTTCTTCTTTTCCGTATGTTTCCTACCTCATTTAAACACTTCCTCTCAACTCTACCCATCATCTCTCTCTCTTCGTCTCTCTCTCTCTCTTTTTTCTCTGCCAGGACCATTTCAGGTAATCACCCACTTACCTTTCCCTCTATTATCCCCTTATCCCCCAGGCACATACCTTCTTCAATCTGTCTCTCTCTCTGTTTATGTATGTGTGCGTCTCTCTTTCCCTCTCTCTCACACACACACACACACAAAGTCACTAATAAACACAAACAGAGCCAGAAGACGAAGGAAAATCATCTAATTTTCTCTCTGGATTCACTGTAGGGGGAGGAGGGTGGGGTGTGTGTGTGTGTGTGTGTGTGTGTGTGTGGGTCAGGTTTCGTTGCCCCGGTGCCGGTGGATGTCGAGGGGGTTTGGCTGAGTCTAATCTGGACTCTGATCCTCTCGCTCTTCTCTCTGGAGACTCTCGCTCTAACCTCATGTAATGAGTCTGATTATAGAAGACTGAACGACAAAGAGGGGCTTTCACACACACACACACACACACACCGCCTGCAGTGCAAACACACACACACGGAGGCGTGCACACACACAACCAAGTACACACTGCACAGGGCGCACACACACACACACACACACACACACACAGGAGTGGACACACACAGTGTGCACACACACACACACACACAGGAGCACAAACTTTTTTTTCAAGATCAATTAACAAACAAGCGCTTGACTCCGCCCACATTATGTGATTGACAGAACACTCAGCAGCCACATTATTAGGCACACCTCATCTGCCAATCAACAAACTCTGTCATGTGACGGAGACAGAGCGAGGTGATTTAGAGTCAAAGGTCAAAAGGTCAGAGGTGAAGGAGACAGGTTTGATTAAAGGTCACACATGTACATTCTTCTTCAGTTACTTATTTTCCCGTTTGGACCGTACCATTGTGTGTGAGATGCTCGGAATGAAGAAAAAAAAGGAAGAAGAAAAGTCGTAGGTTTGTGCGTCGCAGAACTGCGACAAACGTAAGCGTCGTCACGCCCGATGACGGCGACGTTCTGTGACGAGATGTGAGACGCAGGCTTGAGGTGAGGTGTACCTAATAAAGTGGCCAGTGTGTAAACGTGAGGTTGAGCGGAGTCAACAGTGAGAGAAGGTCAGAGGTCAGGAGGCAGAACCTCATTTCTGAGGAACTGGTTGTGGTTCAGTGTGTGAAGAACCTGAGGAACATGTGATGTTCTAGAACTCCTCACTTCAGCTCCATGAAGTCAAATCTCCAGTCAACGTTGGATTGAGATCACGTGAGAACACAGCCCAGGCTCCGCCCCCTTCTTTGTTTCATTTAGAAACGCGGAGAACGTGAATTCTCCCAAACATAAGACAATCAAACTGCGTTTAAAAACTATTCCTTCTTAAATGTTTTAAACTTTAAAATTCAGACTCAAATTTCCACATTTTCTCCAGAACTCGTGTCCGAAAACAACAAAATTCACAATTTTATTCAGATTATGTCGATGACGTCACTTAATCTGACTTTATTTACATATTTTATCACCTAAATCTTATTTTATGATCACGATATTATTATTATCATCCATGACTTTATATTGTTTTATCACATTTATGCACAAAGTGTCTCTGTGTGCGTGTGCTTCCCCTCACCACCAGTAGAGGGCACCGTTAATTCCACCCCAAACTGTGGATTATTCTTATTTATGTTAAAAACAGAGATTATTTCTGCTGCAGAGTGTTTTTTAGAGTTGAAAATGTACAAAACAAAGAAGAAAGTATCATTTTCAACGCTCTAAAAGTGAATATGTGAACGTGGAGATGGAAAAATGTGAAGAGTTTGGACAGAAGTTGATTTGATGACAGCAGTGAGGGATGATGTGAAAGTATTAATGTTTTCTATTTAAAAAAAAAGAAAAAAGAAGAAGGAGAGATGATGAAGGGGCAGGGAGAGACGGGAAGAGGAGGGAGAGAGAAGAATAAAGAGTCTTTACATGTCTGTGGAACCAGCAGCTCGCAGCACTTTCACATAATTTAAGACATATGGACGTTATTAGGACGGCCCTGTGTGTGTGTGTGTGTGTGTGTGTGTCTTAAAGCCTGTGTCTAGCTGCAGGCAGAGACAGTCACGTTTTTGTGGTGCAGGAAAAACTCTACACACACACACACACACACACACACAGACACACACACACACACACACACACACACACACACACACACACACACACACACACACACTTGGAAGGTCCCAGAGTGACACTGCATGAAAAACTGTGTTTGATTGGCAGCCAGACGAGATATTGTGTGTGTGTGTGTGTCTGACCTGTAGTTACCTTTCTGCCTCCTGTTCGCCAACACACACACACACACACACACACTGAGTCACTCGTTCTACAGTAGCTCAACCCCACTGCTCTCTCTCTCTCTCTCTCTGTGTGTGTGTGTGTGTGTGTGTGTGTGTCGGCTCCTCGCCCAAATTGACCAATTACACTTAATCCAGCGCAGACGGGTTAAATGGATAAATTCACAGCGTTACACAACCTTCTTTTGGCCTAACGAACATTTCTGTCCAGTCATCTTTCACTGTCTCAACAACGTTTACTATGTTTTCTCTTTTTTTTTCCCCTTTTCTTTTTTTGGAAATATTCCTGAAAATGATCTAAAAAGAAAAACATGTTCTACAGCTACTACTTTTAAAAGCGTCTTCAGGACATGTTTCATGCACCAAACCCCATAGAGAAAATCAACGATTTTAGCTCAAGGGGACACAGGAGCTGCTGGTCTACTGCTGCCTCGTGTGGTCACTTTGTGTCACTTAGATTAATCTGAACTAAGATTTTCAAAAGCCAAACTCACAAAATGACACATTTGAATTTAGTGATGGAGGCAGCAGTGGATCAACAACTGCTGTGTGCTGTGACGTTAAAATCGCTGGTTTTCTCTATGGGGTTTGGTGTGGGAGAGTGGTTTACACACTATCGTAATCGTGACTTAAATATCGTGATAGCATCGTAAACGTGACTTAAATATCGTGATAGCATCGTAATCGTGACTTAAATATCGTGATAGCATCGTAATCGCGGTGTCTCTGGTGATTTCCACGCCCACAGACGCCACTGCCTGTGTTTTTCTCCTGCGACTTTTTCTGCGAGGTGAGATTGTGTTCCTAATCTCGTGTGGTCAGAGGTCAGGAGCAGGTCATGTGATCTGATCTGTGAGTATAGGAAATGTAGCTACGCTAACTCTCTCTCTCACTCTCTCACACACACACACACACACACACACACAGCAGCTCTGTAGACTATTGTTCATTCATTCTGAGGGAGGGAGAGAAGTGGGCGGGGTTTGGAGGCGAGTGCCCAGCTGATGGTCTGGAGCCTCAACAACCACACGTGCCCGTGTTCTGGAGTCAACCCAAACCCGAGCGGCGGCTCGTCTGCTCACACACAGCAGCGTGAACACATGGAAAACTTCTACACAATAAAGTCATTTTGTCTGCACAGACGCTGGAGCGTCCACAAAAACCTCTTTAAGTAAAGAAGAGTTTATAACATGTGGACACTTGCTGGGTCCACGTCCAACCTAGTCCACATTTTTAAAGCATATTTTTCATAATTCAATAAGAGAAATGAAAAAAGAAAAAAACAAATCGGCTACTGTGTCGTGTGAAATGTTGTGACTCAGAGAGAAGGACATGAAAAAACAAGCAAACTTTGCACATAATTACTGCATATTTTCCATTTCTATCAAAAACAGCATCACATGTAGCATCGTGGCAGAATGAGAATAAATCTGGTTGCTATGGCAACTTGATTCTGACCACGCAGTTGACCATCTTCAACCTTTTCGCATTTTAACGTACATCTCCGGGAATTCAAATTAATAAAACACAAAATGACGTTCACAACCACTTCCTGTATGACGACGTAGCCCGACCAGAGCTAAAGCAGTTGCTATGGTGACCTCGATGCCAACGATTTCTAACAATAACTACTTTTGTGTCATGAGTAACGCGAGAAACACGGAAATTAAATTCAAGTGAAGCTAACTAGCAAGTGTTTTTACCCGTGCGGACGTGAAGACGCAGATTTCGTGTTAAGTTACGATATAAAAAGGTGAAAAATAGCAGCTGGACGTTCTTTTCTTCAGAACATCGCAAACATCGTCACAAGTTACAGCGTGAATTTAAAATAATCCCCGTCCGTTTTCCAGAAGCTTCTTTAAAGTGAACTCTTCATTAGTCGCCATTTCTCGCTAATATAGAATTTGCTTGTTGAAAATGTTCCAGTCTCACTTCACTGAGCAGAAAACCCAAACCAGGTGTGGAACCAACGCAGGACCAGGAGCAGATCCTGCTGCCGTCCACACAGAGACACAGAGAGACAGAGACACAGACAGAAGAACAGAGACACAGAGAGAGACAGACAGAAGAACAGAGACACAGAGAGAGACAGACAGAAGAACAGAGACAGACGGAGACACGGCTACAGCTTTTTCTGCTTACACTTCATTATATTTAAAGAACAGCGTTGCTGTTTTTTAAAAAACAATGAAGCCTTTGAATAGAGTTTAAAAAAGTCTCAGCATCGTCCTCTGTCTCTTTGTCTCTCATACGAAACTATGATCAATTCTGCTGCCCTGTCCTCTGTCTCAATGATTAAAGGACAGGAGACACTCAAACCTGCTTTACTACACCGCCACACACTCAACAACGTCCAACACTGCACCGTCCAACATCGTCCAACACCGTCAATCACTATCCATCACTGTCCAGCCTCGTCTAACAGATGACTTAGTAATGAATTCATGTCTGAGCTTAACCTGTATCATATTTTTTTGGCATGTGTTCTTTAAACGTCCACATGGTGGCGCTGTCTGAACGACAAACAGAGAAAATCCTCTGAATATTTTCACATTCAATGAAGGTGCAGATAACTGATGTCAAACCAGTCGCCATGGCGACAGACGCCATCTTCTGCTTTCGTGTTCAAACGTGTTTGTCTTTGTGCATGTTTTTATTTCCTGACACATTGAGGAATTGATGAGCTTTTAATGTAAATGGTGCAGGTTTACACTGGAGATTCACCCGCTCACCTTCACCCCTTCACCCTTTCACCTTCTCTGTTTCTCCAGGTGTTTGCTAAAGTCTTCAGTCACGAGGCCCTGGAGTCGTACCTCCCCAAAATCCAGCAGGTGATCCAGGAGAGTCTGCGAGTGTGGAGCTCCAACCCCGAGCCCATCAACGTCTACAGGTAACACGGCCGGTCGCCATGGCGATGAGGACGCGTCACTGCGAGAATAAAACAGAACATGTGACGTCAACGTCTGCAGCAGACAGATCACATTTAAAAAACTTAATCTGAAACTAATCTGTGAGGATTAACTCATTCCTTATACAACTGTTCCTGTCTGACTGTTCTTCAACTGTATGACTGTTCCTGTCTGACTGTTCTTCAACTGTATAAATGTTCCTGTCTGACTCTTCTTCAACTGTACAACTGTTCCTGTCTGACTGTTCCTTAACTGTCTGACTGTTCATGTACGACTGTTCCTCAGCTGTCTGACTGTTCTTCAACTGTATGACTGTCCCTGTCTGACTGTTCTTCAACACCTGACTGTTCTTCAACTGTCACGATTGTTCTTCAGCACTGTACGACTGTTCCTCAGCTATCGACTGTTCAACAGTCTGACTGTTCTTCCACTGTCTGACTGTTCCTCAGCTGTCTGACTGTTCTTCAACTGTCTGACTGTTCTCAACTGTCTGACTGTTCTTCAACTGTACAACTGTTCCTGTCTGACTGTTCTTCAGCTTTACGACTGTCCCTGTCTGACTGTTCCTCAGCTGTCTGACTGTTCTTCATAACGACTGTTCTTCAACTGTCTGACTGTTCAACTGTCACGATTGTTCTTCAACTGTCTGGCCGTTCCTCAGCTGTCACGACTGTTCTCAACTGTACAATTGTTCTTCAACTGTCTGACTGTTCAGCTATGCGATTGTTCTTCAACTGTCTGACCGTTCCTCAGCTGTACGACTGTTCCTCAAATGTACAATTGTTCTTCAACTGTACGATTGTTCCTCAGCTGTACGATTGTTCCTCCACTGTACGATTGTTCTTCAACTGTCTGACTGTTCCTCAGCTGTACGACTGTTCCTCATCTGACTGTGTTCTGTGCTGTTCTTTGTCCACAGAGAGAGTCAGAGGCTGTCGTTCACGATGGCCGTCAGAGTTCTGTTGGGCTTCAGAGTTTCTGAGGAGGAGATGAGGAATCTATTCGACACCTTCCAGGACTTTGTGGACAATCTGTTCAGTTTGCCCATCGACCTGCCGTTCAGCGGCTACAGGAGGGTACGAGTATGAAATCGTTTACAGCAGGAAACACTTTATAAACGTGCTCTAAATTTAAATGATTGACCTGTGTGTGTGTGTGTGTGTGTGCAGGGAATCCGAGCTCGTGACGCGCTGCAGAAAAGCATCGAGAAAGCGATCCGAGAGAAACCTCTGTGTCCCCAGGGGAAGGATTACAGAGACGCACTCGATGTCCTGATGGAGAGCGCCAAAGAGAACGGCACCGAGCTGACCATGCAGGAGCTGAAGGTGACACACACACACACACACACACACACACACACACACACACACACACACACACACACACACACACAATATGGTGATTGTTTTTGACAGATGTTGATAGGATTATTTAACTTAACTCTCAAAAAACGATCAAAAACCATAAAGATTTGATATTTTATCGGATTTGGACATTTGTATTTTGTGATTGAGAATATTTAGAGATAATTGTACAGCTCCATTGCGCGCACACACGCACACTCAGTGTTTACACAGTGAAGAGCTGAGCCTGGACACATGATACACACATTTATGTAAAGAACATGAAGACAGAAGCTGATGATTTAACACACACACTCACACACACACACGGACAGGGGGGCGTGCGCACGCACACGTACACACACACACAGACAGGCACACCCACTATTTACCTATTAAAGTAATTCTGAGGAATTCTGTGGAAACTCAACTCTCGGCTTCACTCTGTGGTTTCTGGGTTAAATCCAGGGCCAAAAATAAGTCAACACTCCCCCAGTGATGGTCTGAAAGAGGCCTCCTGTACA